>NC_141026.1:60205000-60265000 GCF_052040795.2 Danio rerio
ACCAGTCTGAGATGATTGAGCTTTATGACATGCTGCGTTATCCTGCTGGAAGTAGCCATCAGAAGATGGAGACACTGTGCTCATAAAGGGATGGACATGGTCAGCAGCAATACTCAGGTAGGCTGTGGCGTTGATGCTCAATTGGTACTAATGGACCCAAAGAAAATCTCCCCCACACCATTACACCACCACCACCACCAGCCTGAACCGCTGATACAAGGCAGGATGGATCCATGCTTTCATGTTGCTGATGCCAAATTCTGACCCGACCATCCGAATGTGTCAGCAGAAATGGAGACTCATCAGAGCAGGCAACGTTTCTCCAATCTTCTATTGTCCAGTTTTGGTGAGTCTGTGTGAATTGTAGCCTCAGTTTCCTGTTCTTAGCTGACAGGAGCGGCACCCGGTGTGCTCTTCTGCTGCTGTAGCCCATCCGCCTCAAGGTTGGACGTGTTGTGCCTTTCTATCAGCTGGAACCAGTCTGGCCATTCTCCTCTGACCTCTGACATCAGCAAGGCATTTGTGCCCACAGAACTGCCGCTCACTGGATATTTCCTCTTTGTCGGAGCATTCTCTGTAAAGCCTAGAGATGGTTGTGCGTGAAAATCCCAGTAGATCAGCAGCTTCTGAAATACTCAGAGCAGCCCGTCTGGCAGCAACAACCGTGCCACATTCAAAGTCACTTAAATTTCCTTCCTTCCCCATTCTGATGCTCGCTTTGCATTGAGTTGCTGCCATGTGATTGGCTGATAAAATATTTGCATTAATAAGCAGTTGGACGGGTGTACCTAATAAAGTGGCCAGTGAGTGTATGCATTTATGCATATACACAAGACGAAATAATGTTTCAGTGCTTATTTTACTGTACATATAATACATTCTGGCATTCATTTAAATGCATCATATGTTATATTTAAGGTAAAATAAATATATTTCAGTACATGTGTGTGTATATTCTTATTTCCTTTTTATATCCTCAATTATAAAATAATATTTAATATCATATAAATAATTATATAAATATATAATAAGAAGTCATATTTATTCTATTATCGTGTAATGTTATAATGATTTTTAATTAATCATAATATTATTGTAGATTTTTTTTCCACTTTAAATTGCATCCACTTTCTTAAATTGTTAGCAATGGTAAAAAAAAAATACTTTATGCATAATTTTAAGGATGTTTTATGTCCTAATTCTCTCTTAATCATCATTATCTGAAGACAAAAGTGACATATTCACCACATCAGCAGCACATCAACCCGAGTGCTATGATACAGTGTAGATGAATCATTATCACCAACACATTCAACATCTTATATAATGCACTCTGGACATAAACACAGCACATATGTGCAGATAAACAGCAGGGATGGATCTGCTGTAGAATAAGAGTGTAAGTTGAAGACGTGTGGGCACAGCTGTGTGTAACTGCGCTCTTTTATCTCCGTCTGTAATGTGCACAGGTGCTGCTTAATTCAATTGGAAAACGTTGCCATGGTTTTACATTAATATGTTTCTATGTTGCCGGCGCATCGGTTGTCATGGAGATGATGGGACTTATTTAAGCTGAAACCTCAGCTTTGGTTGGAAGGAAAAGGGAAAAAAGACACGACAGTGAGAGAGAGGGAGGGATAGTGAGAGAGAGAGAGACTGTGTGTTTTCATCTCATTAGATTTAGATTTGTTTTTTAACCCACAGCCACAAAAAAAGGCTACAAAACAGATCTGTGCCACGCAAGTCTTATTGTGTTTCATTACAGAAAGTGAAACAAGCTTTCAGTCTAATTAAATGACTTGCAGAGAGCAGCATATCCTTTCATAACCCGTGATTGCTCTCCTGAGCTCTCTGCAAAACCACACCAGCAGCTCTTTCTGCTCCAGGTTGTGAGCGTTTATTGTGTTTTGTTGAGGGTTTTCGGGCAGGTTTCTATTTGCACGGTTCATCTGAGCACGCACTTTAATTGTCTCGCAATGAAATAAGCAATTGGGAAGCAGCCGGTTGGATGAACTCGGTAACCTGGTAAAGGTAACATGAAGCAGCATCGACAACACAGCAAGCTCACTTTCATAACACCAGATTTTACAGAGTCAAAGTCTATAAATTGAGGGCGGGGCTTTGATTTGGATGGATGGATGAAGAATTGGATGAGAAAAGAATGAAAAAACAATGGGTGGATTGATTAAATGGATGGATGGATGGATGGATGGATGAACAACAGATTAGAAGAATAGATAGATGAATTAATGACTGGATGGATGGACGGATGGATGGATAAATGGATGGATGGATATACAACAAAATAGGAAGAATAGATGAATGAATGGATGGATGGATGGATGGATGGATGGATGGATGGATGGATGGATGGATGGATGGATGGATGAACAACAAAATGAGAAGAATAGATAGATGAACGAATGACTGGACGGATGGCTGGATGGGTGGATGGATGAATGGATGAACAACAGATGAGAGGGATGTATGGATGAAGGATTTATATGAATAAAGAATAAAAAACAATGGGTGGATTGATTGGTTGGAGGGATGGATGGATGGATTGATTGGATGGAGGGATGGATGGATAGATAGATAGATAGATAGATAGATAGATAGATAGATAGATAGATAGATAGATAGATAGATAGATAGATAGATAGATGGATGGATGGATGGATGGATGGATGGATGGATGGATGGATGGATGGATGGATGGATGGATGGATGGATGGATGGATGGATGGATGGATGGATGGATGGATGAGAAGAATGAATAGATGAGAAGAATGGATGGATGAAAAGAATGGATAGATGGAAGATTGCATGGAAGATGAAAAAATAATAAGTGGGTTGATTAAATTGATGGATGGATGGATGGATGGATGGATGGATGGATGGATAAACAACAGATTAGAAGAATAGATAGATGAATGAATAACTGGATGGATGGATGGATGGATGGATGGATGGATAAACAACAAAATGAGAAGAATAGATAAATGAATGAATGTCTGGATGGATGGATGGATGGATGGATGGATGGATGGATGGATGGATAAACAGATGATAAGAATAGATAGATAAACGAACGATTGGAAGGATGGATGGATGGGTGGGTGGATGGATGGATGGACAACAGATGAGAGGGAAAGATGGATGAAGGATTGGATGTATAAAGAATAAAAAACAATGGGTGGATTAATTGGATGGAGGGATAGATGGATAGATGGATGGATGGGTGGATGGATGGATGGATAATAGATAAGAAGGATGAATGGATGAAGGATTGGATGAATAAAAAATGAAAAAACAATGGGTGGATTGAATGGATGGATGGATGAATGGATAAACAACATATGAGAAATATACAGATGAATGAATGACAGAATGAGTGGATGGATAACCAATGGATGGATGGATGGATGGATGGATGGATGAAGGATCGGATTGAAAAAAAAGGAAAAAACAATGGGTGGATGGATGGATGGATGAATGGATGGATTGATGTAAAAAATAGATAAAAATGATGGATGATGAAGGATTGGATAAATAAAGAAAGAAAAACAATGAGTTAATTGATTAAATGAATGAATGATTAAATGAATGAACGAACCAACCAACCAACGAATGAACGAACGAATGAATGAACGAACGAACGAACGGACGGACGGATAAACATCATATGAGAAGTATACACGGATGAATGAATGACAGGATGATGGATTGAATGATGGATGGATGGACAATAAATAAAAGGTTGGATGGATAAAGGATTGAGTTGGATGGAAAAAGAATGAAAAAAACATTGGGTGGATTGATTGGATGGATGGATGGATGGATGGATGGATGGATGGATAAACAACAGATTAGAAGAATAGATAGATGAATGATTAACAAACTTGATAGATGGATGGATTAAATGGGTAAATGGTTAGATGAATATATGGATGGATGGATAAACAACATATGAGATGAATAGATAAATGAATGAATGACAGAAATGATGGACCAATGGATGGATGAATTAAATGGATGGTTATATAAAACAATATGTGAGAAGGATGGATGAATGAAGGGTTGAATGAAAAAAGAATGAAAGAAAAAACAAAGGGTGGATTGATTAAATGGATGGATGGATGGATGGATGGATGGATGGGTAAACAATAGATAAGAAGAACATAAATCATTGGAAGGAAAGAAAAAATGAAATAATAAAGAATGATGGATGGATGGATGAATGAATTAACAATAGATGGATGGATGGATGGATGGATGGATGGATGGATGATGGATGGATAAACAATAAATGAGAAGAATAGATAGATGAATGAACTGACAGACAGACTAAATAAAAGAAAGAAAGAAAGAAAGAAAGAAAGAAAGAAAGAAAGAAAGAAAGAAAGAAAGAAAGAAAGAAAGAAAGAAAGAAAGAAAGATTTTTTGCTGTCTTCATAAAATTAACAAAAACTGACGAAATATTAAAAATAAAAAGAAAAGAATTTCGGTCGTAAGGAATGCCCTTAAATAATGTAGCCAGTGACAGTAAGCATCAGTGTTCCTTGACATGATTGGGGGAAGAGGGCGATGCTGGATTTCAGTGTACCTTGGAATAAAATCCTGCAGGCGCCCCTGATTGAACTAACGAACTTCTTGACCTGATAATAATAACGTGAGCGTGATTATTGACATGCTTCTGACATCCAATCCTTTCAGAAACAGACAAATGCAAGAGTGAAATGTGAAAAAACAAAGGAGAAGCCGGACAAAACAAAGCAGCAAATGATTGATTTTAGATGTTAACAATCTAAAACATCAACAAACTGTCATGTTTAACTATTATCATCACCTTCTGGACTACTATGAACTCAGAATGACAGAATGACTCTCTAACAGAGGCTGCATGTGCTGCTGAAGATTACAGACACAGGTGAGAGGTTTGCACTGACTCTAGGCTATATGTTGTGTGTCGTTTTTGAACCCAAATAAGGACTAAATGTACGCTGGGTGTAGTTATTAGTAACATATCGAAGACTGTAAGGGTCTGTACGTGTTCATATATATTTTTATATAATCACAGTGTTTACAGTAGGCAATTTCACACTATCAATGATCAGCAGTTATAATTAAATGAAGTTCATAGAAAGGTTAGTTATAAACATTTATACACAAGTATTCATGTGTATAAATCATCTGTTTTGTGAGAAGTGCTTCTCATATAAGTGAGCGACCTGTACAGCTTTACTGTGACGTTTCTTCAAGCGAGAATGACGTTTACTGAAACTTTGTACCCTGTAGAAATGTAAGCCTGATAAAGGTAACCCAAACAGACCCGTCCCGTACTGCACCACTCAGTGGAAACAGGCCATAATGGATGCATAAAATAAAAGTACAAGTGATAATAACCATAAAATAGTGAGATCACTAACGAATCATGCATGCTGTCTTCGCACAATTTGACTATTTGTGAATTAATTTACAATGCTTAATTAATACAGACAGACAGTGGGTAGATTTATGTTTACTGCCTGCATCAAGGGTATTTACATAAAACTCCCTTCTCCCAGTTATTTACTAAATATTTCATACAAAATTGAGAATTTATTTTCTCACACCTAAAAGATGCGATGCACCAAATGTGGTTCCAATCAAATCAAAAACAGAAGAGAAATGATCGCGCCATGGTAACAATATTCTAGCACCGAATAAAAAAGCCCATCAGGAACAATGTTCATCATCTCTCCGTTTTAATAAAGAAATCATACATGTTTGTAAAGACTCTTCATTTTCACATATTTACTTTATATATTCTTTCAGCTCCGTCTGACAGATCCAAAATGAGCTTGATTTTCATACTCCCGAGTGTGATGCAATTGGAAATGAGTTCGATATTAAACATAAAATGGGGTTATTGTATTGCACACTAAAGGGGATGAAATAAGAATCAGATGAAGTTATCATTTTTCAGCTATTTATGACTAGTGTTCGAGTGTAACGTAATCCTTCTGCTAGAGTGTCTTTGCATAATGATTATCAGAGTACAAAAGAAAAGAGAGAGAGAGAGAGAGAGAGAGAGAGAGATACAGACAGACATTGTAATTCGTTAATCTTTGTTAACAATCAAATGAACGAGTGCACTTTATATTTGTCCATGTGCCAGATCCATTACTAGTCAAGAATTGGCTTTTACTGCATTTCAGAGTCTCATTAACAACATTTTTTGAGACCAAATAGGCCAAAAATCTGTGTATTTTACTGTTTTATTGTCATTTTATTGTATTTAATGTAATGGTTTGTTCAAGGATGGATGGATGGGTGGGTGAATAGATAGATGGATAAACAGATGGATGGATAATGAATGGCTGGATAGATTAATAAACAGATGGACAGATAAATGGATGGAGTAATAAACAATGGATAGATGGATAAACAGATGCACGGTTAAATGGATGGATGGATAATCAATAAATGATGGATGAATAAATGAATATACAGATGGGTGGATAAACAATAGATGGATGGATGGATGGAGGATAAACAGATGGCGGGTAAATGGATGGAGGAATTGAAATGGATGGATGGATAATCATAAATGATCGATCAATAAATGAATATACAGATGGATGGATAAACAATAGATGGATGGAGGATAAACAGATGGCGGGTAAATGGATGGAGGAATTGAAATGGATGGATGGATAAACAATGAATGATCGATCATAAAATGAATATACAGATGGATGGATAAACAAAAGATGGATGGATGGATGGAGGATAAACAGATGGCGGGTAAATGGATGGAGGAATTGAAATGGATGGATGGATAATCAATGAATGATGGATCAATAAATTAATATACAGATGGATGGATAAACAATAGATGGATGGATGGATGGATGGATGGATGGAGGATAAAGAGATGGCGGGTAAATGGATGGAGGAATTGAAATGGATGGATGGATAATCAATGAATGATTGATCAATAAATGAATATACAGACGGGTGGATAAACAATAGATGGATGGATAGACGGATGGATTAATAAATGGATAGGCAGATAAACAATGGATGGATGGATGGATGGATGGATAGACAGATGTAGTTAAAAAGGATGGATGGATAATGAATAATGGATCAATAAACAGATAGACAGATAGATGGATGGCTAGATAAGCAATGGATGGATTGATGGATGAACAGATAGATGGATGGAAGAACAAAAAATGTATAGATTAATGAATGGATGGATGGAAAGATAAACAGTCGATTGATGGATGCATGGATGAATGGACAGACGGATGAACAATAGATGGATTGTTGGATAGACAGTTAAACAGATGGATAATAAATGGATGGATGTATGAATAAAAGGATAGACTGATAAATGAATGAAAGGATCGGTGGATGGAAGGATACATAATGGATGTATTGATATATGGATGGACGTATAAATGGATGGATCAGTCAATGAATGATGGATAGATGGATGGTTGTGTAAACAACATATGGATGGATGGATGAATGAATAAACAGATGGACAGATAAATAGATGGAGGAATAAACAATGGATGATGGATAAATAGATGCACAGTCAAATGAATGGATGGATAATGATGGATGGATTGATGGAAGGATAAACAATGGATGGATTGATGGATGGATAGATAGACAGATAAATGGATGGATAAGTGATGGGTGGATAAACGATGGATTGATGAATTGATGAATGGACACATAAATGGAAGGATTGATTGAGGGGTGAATAAAAGGATGGGAGGATAAACGGATGGATGGATAAAGAAAGGAAGGATGAATGGATGGACAGATAAATGGATGGATAAATGATGGACGAATGAATGGATGGATGGACAGTTAAACGGATAGATGGGTAATCAATAGATGGATGGATGGATGGATGGATGGGTGAATAAATGGATGGTCAGATTAATGAATGGATGGATAAAAAATAGAAGGATGGATGGAAGGATAAACAATGGATGGATGGACAGATAAATGGATGGATGGATGGATAAACGATAGACAAATGAATGGATGAATGGACAGATAAATGAATGGATGGATAATCAATGGATAGATAGATGGATGGACAGATGGATGGAGGGGTGGACATATAAATGGATGGATGGATAAATGATGGACGAAGAATTATTGGATGGATGGACAGTTAAACAGATGAAAAAAATAATCAATGGATGGATGGATGTACGGATGGGTGAATAAAAGGATGGACAGAATGGAAGGATAAATGGATGGATGGATGGATGGATGGACAGGTAAATGGATGGATGGAGAAACAATGGATGAATAAATGGATGAATGGACGGATAAACGAATGGAGGGATAAAGAATGGATGAATGGATGGATGGATGGATGGATGGATGGATGGATGGATGGATGGATGGATGGATGGATGGAGGGGTGGATAAATGATGGACGAATAATTAATGGATGGATGGACAGTTAAACAGATGAAAAAAATAATCAATGGATGGATGGATGTACGGATGGGTGAATAAAAGGATAGACAGAATGGAAGGATAAATAGATGGATGGATGGATGGATGGATGGATGGATGGATGGATGGATGGATGGATGGACAGGTAAATGGATGGATGGAGAAACAATGGATGAATAAATGGATGAATGGACGGATAAACAAATGGAGGGATAAAGAATGGATGAATGGATGGATGGATGGATGGATGGATGGATGGATGGATGGAGGGGTGGACATATAAATGGATGGATGGATAAATGATGGACGAATAATTAATGGATGGATGGACAGTTAAACAGATAAAAAAATAATCAATGGATGGATGGATGTACGGATGGGTGAATAAAAGGATGGACAGAATGGAAGGATAAATGGATGGATGGATGGATGGACAGGTAAATGGATGGATGGAGAAACAATGGATGAATAAATGGATGAATGGACAGATAAACGAATGGAGGGATAAAGAATGGATGAATGGATGGATGGATGGATGGATGGATGGATGGATGGATGGATGGATGGATGGATAAAGAATGGATGGACTGACAGACAGAGAGACAGATAATTCTTCAGTACAGTGTGCAGGACATCTGGTACACTTGCACCATTACCCTGTATATGAAATCAACTGAATTGTCTTGTTTATAAAATCTATATTCAATTCCAGCAGTCAAACATCAGACAGCACCTGTTACCAGCATGCAGTGCACTAATAGTTCATCAAAACACACTGCCAATGTCGGTTTGCAGCAGAAATGTGGCACTGCACTATAAAGGATGTGTAAGTGTGACATCCTATACTGAAATAACAACAACAACACAGCTGTGAACCTGGCCCTGTAAGAGGATGTACATTAAGATTAACACAGTGCAAAAGTACAGTACAGTGTCTGGAACACTGCTAAGTGAGTGTGTGTGTGTGTGTGTGTGTGTGTGTCCATCATCTACACTCATCAGGAGCATTACTGAGAGAAAAACAGCCCTCGCCAACCCCATATAAACCTGACGTGACAAGATGCTTTACTCTCTCTCCGCTGTGACAGTTAATTCTGTATGAGGAAAAATGTCAAAATTATTTAGCCACACTTGACTGGAGTTAATTACGCTCCCCCGCGGCAGCAGCGACCGGCCGCTAATGGCACTGACTCCTGCATAAAAACCCATTTATACTAATGTTTTTTAGCTAGCGATCTAATTTACTTAATATCAAATATTTACACAGCTGCAGATAGATTAACACTGTTTACATTCCTAAAAATACAGACATGATGTGCTTCTATGTTTGATTTGACATCCTAGAAATTAATCTTGTTTCTCAAAATGCTGAATTAAAATTAGATTAATAGCGATTAACTGCATGCAAAATAAAAGTTTTGACGTAATTCCTGTGTGTGTAGTGTGTATATTTATTTATATGGTGTGTATATATAAACACACACATTCATTCATATATTTGTTATTTCAGTAAATGTTTATTTATATATAAATAAAATAGTGTGGCTCAATGGTTAGCACTCACAGAAAGAAGGTCGCTGGTTCGAAGCTCGGCTGGGTCAGTTGGCATTTCTGTGTGGAGTTTGCATGTTCTCCCCGTGTTGGCGTGGGTTTAACTAAAAACTAAACTGACTGTAGTGTGTGAATGTGAGAGTGTATGGATGTTTCCCAGTACTGGGTTGCAGCTGGAAGGGCATCTGCTATGTAAAACATACAGTATGCTGGATAAGTTGGCAGTTTATTCTGCTGTGGAGACCTCTGATGAATAAAGGGACTAAGCCGCAGGAAAATTAATATATATATGTGATACAAATTATAAATACATGTAAATATCTATGGAACAAAATTGCTTGTAAGGTTTTATTATGATGCATGTGTGTGTGTATGTATCATATACACTCAGCGGCCACTTTATTAGGTACAGCTGTCCAACTGCTTGTTAACGTAAATGTTTAATCAGCCAATCACATGGCAGCAACTCAGTGTATTTAGGCATGTAGACATGGTCGAGACGATCTGCTGCAGTTCAAAGCGAGCATCAGAATGGGGAAGAAAGGGGATTTAAGTGACTTCGAATGTGGCATGGTTGTTGGTGCCAGACGGGCTGCTCTGAGTATTTCAGAAACTGCTGATCTACTGGGATTTTCACACACAACCATCTCTTTACAGAGAATGGTCCGACACAGAGGAAATATCCAGTGAGCGGCAGTTCTGTGGGCCTTGTTGATGCCAGAGGTCAGTGGAGAATGGCCAGACTGGTTCCAGCTGATAGAAAGGCAACAGTAACTCAAATAAGCACTCGATACAACCGAGCTCTGCAGAAGAGCATCTCTGAACACACAACACGTCCAACCTTGAGGCGGATGGGCTACAGCAGCAGAAGAACACACCGGGTGCCGCTCCTGTCAGCTAAGAACAGGAAACTGAGGCTACAATTCACACAGACTCACCAAAACTGGACAATAGAAGATTGGAGAAACGTTGCCTGCTCTGATGAGTCTCCATTTCTGCTGACACATTCAGATGGTCGGGTCAGAATTTGGCATCAACAACATAAAAGCATGGATCATCCTGCCTTGTATCAGTGGTGGTGTAATGGAGTTGGGGAGATTTTCTTGGCACACTTTCCGGACATTAGTACCAGTTGAGCATCAACGCCACAGCCTGCCTGAGTATTGTTGTATTATATTATTATCAGACATAATCAAGTATTTTGAAAATGTAAAAAATGCAGAGTAGGGGCAGAGAATATACATCCGTATAGGAGAAACTTCATTAAAGTTACTGTATAGAAAGTCCCCATAAAGATATTTGTACAAGTGTGTGTGCGTGTGTCGGCTTGTTCCTATGGAAGGTAAATCCTGCCAATTTTAAATAAATCAAATAAACATCGGAAATGAAAATGAAAATCAGATTAACCATTTCATTTTAAAACACTGTTAGCAAAATATCTGCCAAAATTCAAAATGAAATTAAATTATTTCATTTTTATTTTCATTTTCACTTTGACAACACATCCAATGAAGTTGGATGTTAGCTTAAATTTACATTTTCATTTGAATTGTGTCACTATTATAGCGTGAACATTAATAACACGCTTTGTAAAAATTGTTTGCATTTTATTTTTCAGTTTGGCTTTTCATTTTAATATTGGCAGTCTTGATGCGGAAATGCAGTGAAAATTAAATGTTAAATCGGCAACTTCATTTTAATTATCAATTTGACAGGGACAATGTGTTGTCAAAGTGAAAATGAAAATAAAAATGAAATAATTTTATTTCATTTTCAATTTTGGCAGATATTTTGCGAACAGTGTTTTAAAATGAAATGGTTAATCTGATTTTCATTTTCATTTCCAATGCTTATTTGATTTATTTAAAATTGGCAGGATTTACCTTCCATGTGTTCCTTGTATGTTCTTGTATTTCCTTTAGAGTATGGGAACCAATTGTCTCCACAAGTATAGCAACAACAATAAATGTTGATCTTGTCGGGACATTTTCTTGATCTCCACGAGGAAAACAGCCAATAAATCCCACAGAATGAAGTATTTTGAAAAAGTAAACATGCAGATTGTTTGCTTTGAGGGTTGAGTTAGAGTAAGAGTATACAATATACAGTCATGCTGATCATGTTTATGGGACTGAATTAGTTTAGCGAGCTCTAATTTCAGAATAGTTTTTACCTGCAATGCCATTCATTCATTTTCTTTTTAGCTTAATCCCATTATTACTCTGGGGTCGCCGCAGCAGAATGAACCGCCAACTTCTCCAGCATATGTTTTATGAAGTGAATGCCCTTCCAGCTGCAATCCATCACTGGGAAACGACCTTACACAGTTATTCACACACATACACTACAGACAATTTCAGCTCACCCAATTGCCCTATTGTGCATGTGTTTGGACTGCGGGGGAAACTGGAGCAAATGAAATCTGCAATATGAGTGTTCAAGCAGCACGTGTTCATCAAGTCAGAGGAAGTGATTTAGTGATTAAAAGCACAGCAAAGGTTTACTGAGAAACTGTTCTCTCTCTCTCGCTCTCTCTCTCTCTCTTTCAATTATAAATCCAGTTAAATCTGATGACTTGCTTTCAACAAGGAACCCAATATCATGCTTTTTTTTTTATTTTGTAACAGGCTCAGTTCTTTTTTCAGCTTTTAACAAATATATGTTTATGTGTTTTGATGAGACTTTTTCACACATCATGATTTTTCCACGTACTCTACAATCCTGGATTAATACCTGACAGAAGTCTTGTCGTGGATCCCAGTTGTAAGAGGTACAAATAATACCTTGACTTCAAGTTGATCATTTGGAAAAGTGTCAGAAGGGAGGTTTTTCTAATGAGTCATCTGCTGATCTGCATCCCATTCATCACAAATACTGCAGAAGACCTACTGGAACCAGCATGGAGCCAAGATTCTCACAGAAATCAGTCAAGTTTGCTGAAGGAGAAATCATGGTTTGGGGTTACATTCAGTATGGGGGCGTGCGGGAGATCTGCAACATCAACAGCCTGAGGTGTCAAGACATTTTTGCTGCCCAAACCACAGGAGAGGGACAATTCTCCAGCAGGATAGCGCTCCTTCTCATACTTCAGCCTCCACATCAAAGCTCCTGAAAGCAAAGAAGGTCAAGCTGCTCCAGGATTGGCCAGCCCAGTCACCAGAATGAACGTTATTGAGCATGTCTGGGGTAAGATGAAGGATGAGGCGTTTAAGATGAATCCAAAGCATCTTGATGAACTCTGGGAGTCCTGCCGAACGCTTTCTTCTTCATTCCAGATGACTTTATTAATCAGTGATTTGAGTCATGTCAGAGATGTATGGATGCAGTCCTCCAAGCTCATGATGGAGTCAGACACAATATTCATTCTGTCTCCACTGCAGCAGGACTTTATATTCTATACTGGACATTATTTCTGTTCAGTGATGAGACTTTAGTCTAAGCAGAGTCAGACCTTACTGTCCTGATCAAATCAGTCAACATAAAGACATGATCAGATTTTATTGTGCTCAAATAAGCAAAATCTAGAAGCCTTTTCCTTTCATATAAGCCACTTCTGATATCAAATGATCAACTAGAAGTCAACTTATTATTTGTTGTTCCTAAAACTTGGATAAGCCACAAAACTTTTGTCAGATAGTGTATAAGACTATAAAGCACAAACTTAAACAACTTGATTAGTAATTTGGAAGGGGTCTTATTTTAAACATATTATTAAAGATTACTTTATATTTTAATTGATTTATTGAAAAGTTTTGTGTTTCTTACTGTAATATACTAAAAATTAAATCTCTCTCTCTCTCTCTCTCTCTCTCTCCCTCTCTCGCTCTTGCTCTTTCTGATGTGCAGGTGGTTCACGGCTGAAATGTCACAGAATCAAGAAGCAAACCGTCAAAAACACTTCAAAGTGTTCAGGTTAACTGTGAGCTATTTAAAGCAGCGGCGCACAGCGAATGTGAACCAGATCAAGATGGACAAGTGTGTCTTTTCAAGAACATTTACAAGGCAAAGTTGTTCCAGTGAAGTCAAGAGCAGATTAAACCTCATTACTCAGAACAAACCCAGGAAGATCATGTGCAGATCACACTTCTGTGTGTTGCAAAACAATGGAAAGCAACGACGATAAGCGTGGCGGTGAAACTTTCACTCAGAAATGGCTGGTAAATGTCACAAATAGTTATAAAGAAACTGAATGTTAAACAATGGGTTATACTTGACATTAATTAAAATGTTAATTTCTTCTAAAATATACTTTACTCTTTGTGGACATGCATATACACTCAAACACACACCTTGCACCACGATGAATTGGAGTTAATATCGTGATCCAAAACTGAAAATGTCTATTCATTTTCAGTAATGGAGGACAGTCAGATCTGAACAAAGGTGAAAATAAACAAAACAAAAATATAAGTGTTTTATTTTAACTAGCTTATGTATTATTTCTACAACATAAAACATTAAAAAGTGCAGTATATAGGTTTGACACCCAGTGACTGAACTAGATATTGCATTCCTGGATCATAACCAGCTTGATATCAAAAAGAAAACGTACGTATTTTACGTTTTGTCAGTTTAGTGGCTAATGCGTACATAATCATATTATATTCATTCGTACAAAAATGTACGATTTTAAAAAGAAGGCGTGGCACTCAACCCCACCCCTGACCTCAACCGTCATTGGGTGATGAGCAAACCGTACTAAATTGTATGGATTAGATTGTACGAATTCATTTGAATTAGCCACCAAATCCAAAAGCTACGAATTGCTGTGAGATTGTGTTACATTTACATTTAGTCATTTAGCAGACACTTTTATTCAAAGCGACTTACAAATGAGGTCAAAAAAGCAATTTACACAACTATAAGAGCAACAATGAATAAGTGCGGTAGGAAAGTTTCAGGTCTGTAAAGTCTAAGAAGGAAAGTATTTGCAATTTTCTTTTTTTTTTTTTGAGTACAGTTAGTGGTATATCCAGAGAGGCAATTGCAGATTAGGAAGGAAATTGGAGACTAAATAGTTGAGTTTTTAGTAGTTTCTTGAAGACAGCGAGTGACTCTGCCGTTCTGATGCAGTTAGGGAGTTCATTCCACCAACTGGGCAGATTGAATGCGAGAGTTCGGGAAAGTGATTTCTTCCCTCTTTGGGATGGAACCACGAGGCGACGTTCATTTACAGAACGCAAGTTTCTGGAGGGCACATACATCTGCAGAAGCGAGAGCAGATAAGAAGGAGCAAAGCCAGAAGTCGCTTTGTAGGCAAACATCAGAGCTTTGAATTTGATGCGAGCAGCAACTGGCAGCCAGTGCAAACGGATGAGCAGCAGAGTGACATGTGCTCTTTTAGGTTCATTGAAGACCACTCGTGCTGCTGCGTTCTGGAGCAGCTGAAGAGGTTTGATAGAGTTAGCTGGAAGCCCGGCTAGTAGAGAGTTGCAGTAATCCAGTCTGGAGAGAACAAGAGCTTGAACAAGGAGTTGAGCTGCATGTTCAGATAGGAAGGGTCGGACCTTTCTGATGTTATAGAGTGCGAATCTGCACGATCGAGCAGTTCTAGAAATGTGGTCAGAGAAGTTTAGTTGGTCATCAATCGTTACTCCAAGGCTTTTCACCATTTTAGATGCAGTAATGGTTGCCCCATCCATCTGGATTGAAAAGTTATGGTGTAGAGTCAGGTTGGCAGAAACTACAAGCATTTCCGTTTTTGCGAGGTTAAGCTGAAGATGATGATCTTTCATCCAGCGTGAAATGTCCAACAGGCAGGCTGAGATGCGAGCTGGACCCGAGGGATCGTCAGGATGAAAAGAAAGGTATAGCTGGGTATCATCAGCATAGCAGTGGTAGGAGAATCCATGTTTCTGGATGACTGGTCCTAGAGATGACGTGTAGATGGAGAAGAGATGTATGTATATACACATACATACATGCATATATACATACATGCATATATATATATATATATATATATATATATATATATATATATATATATATATATATATATATACACACACACACACACACACACACACATACAACAGTTCTGTCTGGTTCTCGAATCTGATTGGCTGACAGCAGTTGTGATGATAGCAATAACAGCACTTGTACAGCCTCTTCACCTTTGTGTATTACTCCGCCCACAGAGTGACAGCAGATCAACAAACTCACTACAGTTAGACAAATATTGCAGCTGTTGGACAACAATGTACTTTGAGGCTTTTTTAGTCAAGAATGTAGTTGTTTAGATTGCAATTATGCAGTTTATTTATAAGGATAGTGCCTATTTTATCATATATTTTTAATTTCTGTTAGCCACAGACGATTGACGTTGGCTATCCACAAGATGGCACCAGGACCACATAATAAGCCCTTGCTTAGATTATTCATTCATTCATTTTCTTTTCGGCTTAGTCCCTTTATTAATCTGGGGTCACCACAGCGGAATGAACCGCCAACTTATCCAGCACGTTTTACGCAGCAGAAGCCCTTCTGGGAAACACTCATACACTTTCAATCAAACACATACACTATGGACAATACAGTCTATCCAATTCACCTATAATACGTCTTTGGACTTGTAGGGGAAACCGGAGCACCCGGGTTTTTTTGACTCTCCGTGTTTGATTTTCTTATTTATATACACGATTGTGCCATCGAACTGTTGTATAAATGCATTATCACACGAGTAGCAGTGCAATATGGCTGTATATTGTCACTGGTGGGACTCTTAAGGCACGCCTCCCACCAGTGCTAATATACAGCCATATCGCACTGCTACTTGTGTGATATTGCTCATATATATATATATATATATATATATATATATATATATATATATATATATATATATGAGCAATATCACACGAGTACTTATTTATTTTTATTTTTTTATAATAAATAATTAAAATACATGTTTTTGGGTAGTGGGTGCATGGCCATTATTTCTAGCAATGCCCCTGAGTTACTTTAATGTGTTATATGATAATATAATTGGTGACTTTGCAGCAAAAAAGCAGAAAAAGTCCAGAGGTACTGACATATTAGTAACATTTCAGCTTGTTTGTGTGCTGTCTGAATGTTTGCTTGTGAGATAATTACATGTGTTTCAATGGAAGTAATAAAAAGTTCTAGATTTTTGGGATGGGTGGGGGTGGTTGTATATGTGGTGGTTCACCCAACATGCAAATGTCTGTTATTTATCATGTGAATTCAATATTATTGTTTTACTTATTTAACACATTATTATGTTATTTTAACACTTTAATTTAATATTGATTGATTGATTTAACAAATGTGTTTTATATTTATAATTTATTGTTTTTATATAACTTTTTTGGTCCCACTTTATATTAAGTGTCCTTGACTACTATGTACTTACATAAAAAAAAATAAATACAATGTACTTACTGTGTTTATAATGTATTTAAGAACACTTGTGGTGCTTTTAAGTTGGAATGGAGGTTGGTTTATGCACATGTTTGGTGGTATGGGTGGGTTTAAGGGTGGGTTAAGGTGTAAGGGATGGTCAACAGTGTATTTACAAATGTAATTACAAAAGTTAATTACAGATGTAATTACATACATGTATTATATCAAGCATAAGTACACAATAAATACATGTATTTACACAATAAGTACATTGTAACAAACTATTAATTTCTATGTAAGTACATATTAGTTAAGGCCACTTAATATAAAGTGGGACCACTTTTTTTTTACAAAGGTGAATTAATTTAAATATATATTAATAACTTTTAAACCTTATTTGTGACATTCAATATTGTTATTATTCATTCATTCATTCATTCTCCTACAGCTAAGTCTTTATTACAGAGGTCTCAACAGTAGAATGAACCTATATCTCCACAGCAGAATCAACTATATTGTTAAAATTGCAAGAAATGCTGTCAGACCTTTATAGACTACAAAAAGTATTAGCATTTTACTCAAACACATATTTAATAAAGGTCATCAAGCGCTCTCTAAATGTTTTACCGCTTACATAATCTAATATACAGTAAACATCTTCCTAATGCTCCACTATTTAGCGGTCATATACATTCATGCATGCATTTTCCTTTTCAAAGCTGAAGTGAAGGTTTGAGCCGTCCTATATTCTTCTGTCTATTTATTGTCTATTTTGGTTCTCCGCTGTGTTTTAGTGCTTTCTGACGGCGTGTTGGAGTCCGGCTCCTCATTCTCTCTGTGAGCTATAAGCAATGGAGGCAATTTAGCAGAACTCCTGTGTATTGATCAAAGCCCAGAGAAATAAATAAGCTGCCAGACTCGTGCCAATCACAGCTGACAGCGGATGAGGAGCTGGACCTGTTCTCCATCTTTCCAGCGCGCCGCCATAAACAAGAACAGAAATAAAGAAATAAGATCACGCTCTGTTGCTTTCAATCTCAAACTGAGCCGCTCTGAAACGTGTGCATGTACAGATTCAGTCTCTACACGGCTGTGGATGCAATAAGCTGGACGCTAATTGAAATTATATCACAGGCTACATAATAAATATGCGATTTTGCTGTTGAATATTGCAAATGTGGTATTTTTTGCCATTTGAGAAAGCTGTTTTAATATATATATATATATATATATATATATATATATATATATATATATATATATATATATATATATATATAGTTAAAGTCAGAATTATTAGCGCCCCTGAATTATTTTTTTTAACACATTTCTAATCATGATAGTTTTAATAACTCATCTCTAATACCTGATTTATTTTTTCTTTGCCATGATGACAGTAAATAATATTAGACTAGATATTCTTCAAGACACTTCTATACAGCTTAAAGTGACATTTAAAGACTTAACTAGGTTAATTAGGTTAACTAGGCAGGTTAGGGTAATTAGACAAGTTATTGTAAACGATGGTTTGTTTGTAAACTATTGAAAAAAAATGCTGAAAGGGGCTAATAATTTTGACCTTAAAATAGTAGAGAAAAAATTACATTTTACATTTACATTTAGTCATTTAGCAGATGCTTTTATTCAAAGCGACTTAAAAATGAGGACAAGGAAGCAATTTACACAACTATAAGAGCAACAATGAATAAGTGCTGTAGGCAAGTTTCAGGTCTGTAAAGTCTAAGAAGGAAAGTATTTGTAATTTGTTTTAGTAATTTTTTTGTAATTTTTTTGTAAAAATTTTAGTTTTTTTTTTTTTTTTTTGAGTACAGTTAGTGTGATATTCAGAGATTGTAGATTAGGAAGTGAAGTGGAGACTAAATTGTTGAGTTTTAAATGGTTTCTTGAAGACAGCGAGTGACTCTGCCGTTCTGATGCAGTTAGGGTGTTCATTCCACCAACTGGGCAGATTGAATGCGAGAGTTCGGGAAAGCGTTTTCTTCCCTCTTTGGGATGGAACCACGAGGCGACGTTCATTCACAGAACACAAGTTTCTGGAGGGCACATACATCTGCAGAAGCGAGAGCAGATAAGAAGGAGCAAAGCCAGAAGTCGCTTTGTAGGCAAACATCAGAGCTTTGAATTTGATGCGAGCAGCAACTGGCAGCCAGTGCAAACGGATGAGTAGCGGAGTGACATGTGCTCTTTTAAGTTCATTGAAGACCACTGGTGCTGCTGCGTTCTGGAGCAGCTGAAGAGGCTTGATGGAGTTAGTAATTAAAAACTGCTTTTATCCTAGCCGAAATAAAACAAGACTTTCTCCGGAAGAAAAAATATTATCAGACTCACAGTGAAAATTTCCTGAAACTGTTAAACATCATTTGGGAAATATTTAAAAAAGAAAAATTTTCAAAGGGGGGTGAATAATTCTGACTTCAACTATATATACAGTTGAAACCAGAAGTTTATATACACTCTAAAAAAACAAACATAACCATCCTTTTATTAATGTCTAGACAGTCTACAGTTGACATATTTCCTTGGTATTTTTCAGCTTTGCTTTTAAACTGTATCACTTTGGTCAGATGTTTTGGGTCTCCTTCTACAAGCTTGCTTCTTTCTTTTTCCTCTTCTGCGTCCTCTACTTTCCATTCTTCTTCTTCTTACCCCTCTACCACTTCATCCTCTTTCTTCTCTTCTTCCTCTATCATTTCTTGCTCTTCCTCCTCCTCTTCTTCCTCTTTCTCCTTTACCACTTTATCCTATTTTTTCTCCTGCTCTTCAACCTCTTCTTCCTCTTCCTTTTATCCTTCCTCTTTATTCTCTTCTCCCTCCTCTTCCTCATCTACCACTTCTTCCTCTTTCTACTCTTCCTCTCCATCCTCCTCTTCCTCTTCTATTACTCCTTCCTCCTTCACTTTCTCTTCTTCCTCATCTACCACATCTTCCTCTTCCTCCTCTTCTTCTGCAACCTCTATTTATTTTTCTTCTATTACTTCTTCCTCCTTCACTTCTTCCTCTTCCTCAACTCCACTTCTTTTTTTCCCTCTTCCACTACTCGTTTCTCTTCCTTCCATTCTTCTTCCTCTACCACTTCATCCTCTTTCTTCTCTTCATCTTATCTTGCTCTTCCTCCTCTTCCACTTCTTCCTCTTTCTCCTTTACCACTTTATCCTATTTTTTCTCCTGCTCTTCAACCTCCTCTTCCTCTTCCTCTTATCCTTCCTCTTCGTTCTTCTTCCTCCTTTTCCTCATCTAACACTTCCTCCTATTCAACTTTCTCTTCTTCTTCCTCCTCTACCACTTTTTCCTCTTCCTCCTCCTCTTTTCCATCCTCCTCCTCCTCTTCTCCATACCCCACTTCTTACTCCTCATCGACCACATCTTCATCTTCTTCCCCTTCATCTTTTTCCTCATCCACTTCTTCTTCCTCGTCTTCTCCCACTTCCTCCTCATTCTCTTCCTCCTCCCTTTCCTCATCTAACACTTCTTTCTATTCAGCTTTCTCTTCCTCTTCCTCTACCATTTCTTCCCCTTCCTCTTTTCCATCCTCCTCTTCCTCTTCTCCATCCTCCATTCTTCTCCATTCCTCCTCCTTTGCCATTTCTTCCTTTTCGTCTTTTTCCTCATCTACCATTTCTTGCTCTTCCTCTTCTTCCACTGCCTCCTCTTTCTCATTTACCACTTCTTCCTCTTTCTCCTGCTCCTCCTCCTCTTCTTCTTTTTCTTACTCCTCCTCATTTTTCCTCAATTTCTTTTTCCTCCTCCTCTTTTTCATTCTCCTCCATCTCTTCTTCCTCATTTACCACTTCTTTCTATTCAACTTCCTCTTCCTACCCCTTCTCCACCCTCCACTTCTTCCTCCTCTACCACTTCCTCCTCCTCTTCTCAATCATCCTCTTGTTCTTCCTCCTCTACCACTTCCTCCTCTTCTCAATCATCCTCTTATTCTTCCTTCACTTCTTCTGTTTGTTGATGTCTCATTGAGTGTTTCAGTATTGGGTTGCCAGATCTCCGTGTGAAGCGTCTGTCATTCCCCCGCGCTGCGCTCATTAGCATTATGGTGCGATCCATCCAGCAGCACCCCTGACTAATTCTTTATTTGTATCAAAAAGAGGACAAAAAAAAAACATGGCAAATTCCCCGGAGCACCAACAAGCTTCACGTCTCATTTGACTATGCTAATTACCTTTTGCATGATTAATTGGACCAATTAGAATTAGTGGTGGAAGAAAACGATTCTTGGCAAGGTGCAAACTATTAATTAGTCATGAAAACATTATTAATGCAGGGCTTTAATCTGAGTGAATACGACAGAATTACAGAAATAAGGGTTATTATGACGCGCTGCGCTTGTGTGGAGAGAAATAGAGACGCACTTAGTGGATTAAAATACCAGAACACACAGAATATATATTTATATATATATATACACACACACACAAAATACAAACAAAAGAGAAATAAGCCCTGTTTAATACAGCATTAATAATATTATGTGATGGTTTTGTTTGATTTAACACTCAGTCATTTAGTATTGTGTATTATTAATGTGTAATTATTAAAAGAGTCTACACTTTATCACCAATCACATGTAAAGTAAGTTATTAATCATGCAAATTGAATATTATTGGTATATTTATTCAATATAATAAAGTTATTTTTAACACTTTTATAATAATATTGATTTATTAAACAAATGTGAACGTTTTTACAAAGTTGAATTCATTTAAATATATATTAATATCTTTTCAATCCTATTTATGACATTCAATGGTGTTATTGTTCATTCATTCATCATCCATCAGCTTAACCTCCATTTTGTAAGTCACCACAGCAGAATGAAATGCCAACTATTCCAGCATATGTTTTAAGCAGCGGATGCCCTTCCAGCTGCAACCCAGTACTGGGAAACACCCATACACAAACGCTCATACACTACGATCAATTAATTCCCCTATAGCACATGTGTTTGGACTTGCAGGGGAAACTGAAGCACCCGGAGATAACCCACGCCAACACAGGGAGAACATGCAAACTCCACACTGAAACACCAACTGACCAAGCCGGGACTCAAATCAGCACCCTTCTTGATGTGAGGTGATATTGTTAGTAGTTTACTATTATTATTATTATTATTATTATTTTTATTATTATTATTATTATTTCTTTGGCTAAATTTTAAGGTTTAATAAATATTTATGCTGGAAAATATTCTGCATAAATCATTAAAGTTAATAAGTCAGATTACATTATTTTTCCAAGGCAGATTTAAGTCATTTTAGGATACATTATACTAAATAATAATGTATGAGTCATGTTCAGTACTATTAATATTTCACACATTTATGAGCTAGTTAACTTTTAGACTATTTACAGGTGCAGTAGGTGATTGTCTTCAGAAACATGTGTTGTTGTGCTGGTTGAAAGTCTTTACATGCTAATAGTAATGATTACAGTAAATGATCTAAATGTGTTTATGTGCAGTTTTATATTCTGGACTAAATTTATATAGTATTTATATAAAGTTTATATATATAATTTATTATATTCTGACTAGTTTTATATTAAGACTAAAAAAATTTCATCCGATTACAATTAGTTGGGCCGACAATTCCCATAATTCTGATAAGTAGCCCAAACTGTCTGTCGACAAATGTAGATTTGCACAACTGCGCACCTCTGTTCATGCAGATCATGTGGACATGAGTGACAGATGAGTGAATCAAAACTTGTTCAAATCCTGAATCAATGTTGGAGTTAGTTTTGTACGCTGGAGGAAGGACGACACCATGGTTGAAGTCTTTCTATTAGACAGGTCATGTTCTGTTTTAAAACTCTTTCAGTCACGCAGAGCTGATGTAGATTGTGTTGTTATGAATGGGTTATCTGCACAGAAGTGTTGTTCAGCCACTGAAATCTCCCGGGGAAAGACTGATGTGACTATTTTCAGTTACAAGCTAGTAGCTAAGTTAAAGTAGTAACTTTAACTTTATATATTTTGTCAATATGGACTCAAAAGTCTTAACTTACTGCTGCATTGCAAAATAAAGTGAATATCTTATCTACTTCGATCATTCTCAGAGATGTTTTTCGCAGAGGCGTCACTTCTACAAAGAACACTTAAAAGTATGTTATGAAACTCGTAATAGTTTCATATCTAGGCTTTTGTGACCCTAAAAACTCAACCTGGTGGCCTGAAAAAAAGGTCACACTTTAAAATACGGTTTCATTAGTTACTGTATTTACTGACATGAACTAATTATGAACAATATATGTACAGCAATTATTAATCATAGTTAAACATTTACTAGTGCTTTATTTAACCCAAATTCATGCTTGATATCATTACAGGGTTTCTGAAGGTTTCACAAAGTCAAATTTAGGACATTTAAAAAACTTGTTTTTGATAATTATGAATAAAATTGGCGCAGTTGGTAGCACGTTCACCTCACAGCAAGAAGGTTGCTGGTTCGAGCCCCGGCTGGGTCAGTTGGCATTTCTGTGTAGAGTTTGCATGTTCTCCTTGTGTTGGCGTGGGTTTCCTCCGGGTGCTCTGGTTTCCCCCACAAGTCCAAAGAAATGTGGTACAGGTGAATAGGGTGTGCTAGTGTATGAGTGTGTGTGTGTGGATGTTTCCCAGAGATGGGTTGCAGCTGGAAGGGTATCCGCTGTGTAAAACACATGCTGGATAAATTGGCGGTTCATTCTGCTGTGGCGACCCCCAATTAATAAAGGGACTAAGCAAAAAAGAAAATGAATGAATGAATGAATGAAATTTCAGACTTAGACAATGCTAAAGACTAAAAATTTCCCGTGCGAAAGAGGTTCACTTGCCCTATCCAAAAAATGTTAATTAGTTGAATTATATTTGCCGCATATTTTAAATAATCTGTCAAAACAAGCAAACCTTAGTTGTATACATAAACTACCTGACAAAAGTCTTGTTGCCTATCCCAGTTTCCCTAGTTGATCAATTGCTATCAAAAGTGTCTTATATGAAAGGAAAAGGCTTCTAGATTTTGCCTATTTGAGCACAATTAAATCTGATCATGTCTTGATTTTGACTGATTTCATCAGGACAGTAAAGTCTGACTCTGCTTAGACAAAAGTCTCATCACTGAACAGAAATAATGTCCAGTATAGAATATAAAGTCCTGCTGCAGTGGAGACAGAATGAATATTGTGTCTGACTCCATCATGAGCTTGGAGGACTGCATCCATAAATCTCTGACATGACTCAAATCACTGATTAATAAAGTCATCTGGAACGGCAAAGAAAGCGTTCCTGCAGGACTCCCAGAGTTCATCAAGAGTCTTTAGATTCATCTTCAACGCCTCCTCCTTCTTCTTACCCCAGACATGCTCAATAATATTCATGTCTGGTGACTGGGCTGGCCAATACTGGATCAGCTTGACCTTCTTTGCTTTCAGGAGCTTTGATATAGAGGCTGAAGTATGAGAAGGAGCGCTATCCTGCTGGAGAATTGTCCCTCTCCTGTGGTTTGGGCAGCAAAAATGTCTTGACACCTCAGGCTGTTGATGTTGCAGATCTCCCGCACGCCCCCATACTGAATGTAACCCCAAACCATGATTTCTCCTTCACCAAACTTGACTGATTTCTGTGAGAATCTTGGCTCCATGCTGGTTCCAGTAGGTCTTCTGCAGTATTTGTGAAGAATGGGATGCAGATCAGCAGATGATTCATCAGAAAAACCTCCCTTCTGACACTTTTCCAAACAGGGCCGGAGTGGGACTCCTTTTCAGCCCTGGAGTTTCAAGCCTCAGACCGGCCCACCTCAGTTCACGACTGACTATAGTAAAATAAGGACATTTCCAATTCAGTTTCTAATTACACTATCACGTCTTTTTTTGAGAAAACAGCTGCTTTAGAACTTCAAATGTTCAACAATCCTAACAGTATTATATGTCTTAACAATAAAAATGAAAAAAAAAATAAGCTACTCAGACGAGGATCAAACCCAGGTCGGCTTCATGCCCTAACGTGCTAACCACTGGACCACAACAGCTATAAAACAAGAGGTGACTCGTCTGAGTTATATCATTATTAACCTGCAGGCTGCATCTTGCTCACGAGCCTGCGAGAAAATAGATAAAAAGAGCACAGTTGTCGTAAAATAATAAATAAGAAGACTGTGGTCAAGTAAAAAATTAATTAATTTAAAAAGTGTGACTGCTGAGAGCAAAAGATTCTGGAGCTAGGGACACCGGCCCTCGCGGCCAAAAAACGGACAGGCCCACCGGGAATTCTCCCGGTCCTCCCGATTAGCCAATCTGGGCCTGTTTCCAAATTATTAGAAGTCAAATTATTATTTGGTGCTCTTACAACTTTGAACCATGACAAGACTTTCGGAAAAAAGTTTTTCGGAAAAAAAAAAAGATATATATATATATATATATATATATATATATATATATATATATATATATATATTAATGTACTAACAATGTATTTTCGTTATAAAACATGAACACATACTGTATTAAATGCATTGCTCATTGTTTGTTCATGTTAGTAAATGCATTAAGTTATTCAACCTTATTGTAAAGTGCTACCGAAAAAAATCCCCTTTCTGTGGTGGGGAGGTCAGTAGTTTCTACTAAAGGCCACGTGAATCCCTTTCTCCAGGAGAAAACACTGCTAAACAAGACGTCGACTAAAGCGTTGTGTTCCTGAGGAAACTCCGCTCTGATAATAAGTGTTTACACGCTGCTGCCGCGGGACGAGGAAGGGATTTCCTCTTGTTGTTATTGTGTGATTGTCATAAAAATATAATGAGGTAAAAAGACTCTTTGGAGAATCACAGTATTGTTGTGTAGAGTAGCACATAAGCGAATGTATAATGTGACAGGAGCGTAAATAAATCAGCGTCAGCACCGTGATTGATAAACGCTGCATATTTATGATACAGTGATTTATAGAGCTTCTGTGGGATGCCATTAGCAGAAGAAATAAAGCAATGTGCTATCTGAACATTCAATGTGACTTTTTTTAAGGTGCAGTATGTAGGATTGACACCTATTGGACGAACTAGGAATTGCAGTCCAAATTCAAAATGCGTATACAACACAAATTGAGGCTGCCAGATTGATGACAGAAATAGGAGTGAGCACAGTCCGAACACATGCGCTATAGGGGAATATGGGTAAACAAAATTGGCCGTAGTGTGTTTGTGAATGAGTGTGTATGGGTGCTTCAAAGCAATGGGTTGTGGCTGGAAGGGCATTCACTGCATAAAACATATGCTAGAGTAGTTGGTGGTTCATTCCACTGTGGCGACCCCTAATCAATAAGGCACTAAGTCAAAAGAAAATGAATGATTATGCTCATTAAAATATTTTGGAGGCTGATACTGTCCATTTTCGGTTGCACCCGCATACATTGAGGCAGCTTTCAAGACTGAAATGCAATATGCTGTTATTTTCCACCAAGTCAACCGGAGGTGCTGAAATATAATTGCTTCCATACTTTGAAAGTCGATGGTTACAAGTTTTCAGCGTTATTAAAAAAAAATTAAAAGTCTTCTTTTGTGTTAAAGAGAAGCAAAAACTGGTTTGGAACAAGTGAAGGGGCAAAACATCTTTATTTTTTGGTGAACTATCCCTTTAAAATAGACAAATCTCTGTATATGAGGACACTCTGTATATAGTGTACATTACATTCTTAGAAATAAAAATACCAGCTTTACTTTTTTCTCCTTTACCTACTATACGGCCTGATCTATTAAACAATCCAGTAGTTTCACATACTGTCAACGTTTGGTTTTTTGGTTGGCAAGCTGGCTCCCTGTAAAGTCCCATCACAAAAAAAAGTCATTCATTTGCTCCCTCATTTAAAAATACAGGATTCGATGACTGGAAATAAAATTTGATATATTTATTGATCAAATATTTCCTTCATTTGAGCAACTACAAAGTAAACAAAATTTACCTTGGTCCAATTATTTATAAATATTTGCAAGTGCAAAACTTTACTAAACAAAACAACCCACTGTACCCTAATTCCCCGAATCAGTCATTAATGGAAATGATAATTTTGCGTCTTATATATATATATATATATATTTATAGTTGAATTTTTTTTTCTTTTTTAAATATTTCCCAAATGATGTTTAACAGAGCAAGGACATTTTCACAGTATGTCTGATAATATTTTTTTTCTGGAGAAAATCTTATTTGTTTTATTTGTTTTGTATATTTGTTTTATTTAATTTTTAACCCCATTTTAAGGTAAATATTATTAGCCCCTTTAAGCAATTTTTTTTTGACTGTCTGCAGAACACACCATCATTATACAATAACTTGCCCAATTACCCTCACCTGCCTAGTTACCCGAATTAACCTAGTTAAGTCTTTAAATGTCACTTTAAGCTGTCTAGAAGTGTGTTGAAAAATATCTAGTCAAATATTATTTGCTGTCATCATAGCAAAGATAAAATAAATCAGTTATAAGAAATGAGTTACTAAAACTATTATCTTTAGAAATGTGTAGAAAAAATCTGCTCTCCATTAAACAGAAATAGGGGAAAATTTGGGAAATTTAGGAAAAAAAATAAACAGGGGTTCTAATAATTCAGGGGGGCTAATAATTCTGACTTTAACTGTATGTATGTGTATATACAAACACACACACACACACACACACACACACACACACAAAGTTGAAGTCAGAATTATTAGCATCTGTTTATTTTTTATTTTTTTCCCAATTTCTGTTTAACAGAGAGAAGATTTTTTTCAACACATTTCTAAACATAATATTTTAATAACTCATCTCTAATAACTGATTTATTTTCTCTTTGCCATGATGACAGTAAATAATAATTTACTAGATCTTTAAGTCACTTCTATACAGCTTAAAGTGACATTTAAAGGCTTCACTGGGTTAATTAGGTTAACTGGGCAGGTTAGGGTAATTAGGCAAGTTATTCTATAACGATGGTTTGTTCTGTTGTCTATTGAAAAAAAATAGCTTAAAGGGGCTAATAATTTTGACCTTAAAATGGTTTCAAAAAAATTAAAAACTGCTTTTATTGTAGCCGAAATAAATCAAATAAGACTTTCTCCAGAAGAAAAAATATTATCAGGCATACTGTGAAAATGTCCTTGCTCTGTTAAACATCATTTGGGAGATATTTGAAACAGAAAAAAAATGAAAGGGGGCTTATAATTCTGACTTCAACTTTATCTCTCTAAATCGCTCATGTTTAATATAAACCCGAAAAGTCCTAAGTAATATAACATCACAAGTGTCGTTGCTATTTTTAATTTAAATTAATCTAATTTTAATTTGAAACAAAATGGTGTCCAAATGGAATCTTTCCGGAGCTGAAAAAAAAGAAGAGAAAAGCAGAGAAAAGCAAGCTCAGAGTAAAGGTGTGTTCCGCTATAATACATTATTTAGTACTTTGTAATACTTTGCAGTACCTGCAAACTTATGTTTTCATTCATTCATTCATTCATTTTCTTGTCGGCTTAGTCGCTTTATTAATCCGGAGTCGCCACAGCGGAATGAACCGCCAACTTATCCAGCAAGTCTTTACGCAGCGGATGCCCTTTCAGCCGCAACCCATCACTGGGAAACATCCACACACACATTCACACACACACACCTGTACCGCATGTCTTTGGACTGTGGGGGAAACCGGAGCACCCGGAGGAAACCCACGCGAAGGCAGGGAGAACATGCAAACTCCACACAGAAACGCCAACTGAGCCGAGGTTCGAACCAGCGACCTTCTTGCTGTGAGGCGACAGCACTACCTACTGCGCCACTGAATCGCCCACTTATGTTTAAATATGAGTAAATATTTTATACATATGTATTATAGGTTAAATATGTTACAGTTTATAAAAATGTATACAATTAAATAATGGAATTGTGTTTTTTTTTTTGTGCTTCTGTTTTTACACCAGTGGGCCCAATTTTATTTATTTATTTTTCGCATTTAGGGCCCCTCGACCCAACAGGCTGACAATGATCTCAAAGTACCTCAAAAACACAAGTGTACTCTATAGGTACAAAAATGTACCTTTTAAACTACCATCTGTAAGATACAAAAGTGAACAGGTGACATGTTTTAGATAAATATCACGTGAGGTAAGCAAGCCGTTATCTGTGCTGATGCCTTCAGTGCTTGTGTGTTTCCAATCGCTCTCTTCCATTACGAAAAGACTATTTGGGATTACACTGGCAAAATGCAACTCCACGACGACTCATTGACGCAAACCGACAGGTCCAATCCGCATTTACACGCGCCACGTCTCAGGTCAAAATTGGTCGTTTCTTAGCTGACAAGTTTCATTTTCGCATCGATTTAGCTGAGGAAAATTCTACTGTGACCGTTTGTCCAAAGTGATGCTTAAAAAGCTGAAAAAAGACGCCGCAACGCGAGATGTCAAATCCAGCAACGAGCGTCACCTCATCTGGCTTCCAATCTGTTTCCCTTCACATCCAATGTCTTTTATGAAAAATCTCTGAAACAGAAATGATCTGGGGGAGCAATAATGTCCAGCACTAATTTAATACCTTATTACCATAAGCCTAGTGCGATGCATGCATAATAAATTTGTTGTATCGCGCACGGCTCAGGCATACGGTTGGAACAGGATTGCGGGTCCTGAGACAGCAAGCCCCATTTGCATGATATGATGTGAGAGTTGAATGAATTGGAGGATTATGGGAAACACTGCCTCCCTGCCCAGGCTCATTGTACTGAAGAGAAGTATCACATACCCACAGATGGTTCGGAATTTGGAACAAACCAAAGAGAAAAGCATGGAAACGAGAGGGAAAAAAATGTGCATGCGAGAGGGGAAAAAGAGGGGGAAAACATCAAAGACTGCATTTTTAATTTCATTTTAAAAGCGCGGGGCACTATCTGCCGGATTTTCTCTTTAATTCAAGAGGAAGAAATGTAGTTTTACTTAAAGCACAGCTTTTTTAAAAGTAGACTCAATGTGGTTAGCTACAGTTCTGCCCGAGACGTTTTAGGAAAGGCTTATTTCCACAGATGCACGCACGCTCAAAAAGGCCGGAGCGGAACCGCTTAAAAATATATATCAGAATACATACATTCGTACATTTTAGCTTCCAGTTTGTATATGCAAAAAAATGCACATTTTAAATCAGCTTCATTGCACTCCTACACTTTAAACACAAATAAAAATCAGAGCTAATATGACTTATTTATAAATATTCAAACTTTAAAAACATTTCACGTTGATATCGATGCAAGTAAAGTGGCTTCTGAGTTTTCTGATATTAGAAGGTCCTCTAACTTTACATGTCCTTGGTCCTACGCACTGTAGGGGTCACACTCTTAGCTTACTCTCATGGTCAAGAATCTTGGTGTGACTCTGGAGTCAGATCTGAGTTTTAATAGTCATGTCAAAGCAGACAGTAAATCAGCATACTATCATCTCAAAAACATTGCAAGAATCAGATGCTTTGTTTCCAGTGAAGACTCAGAGAAACTTGTTGATGCTTTTATCAGCAGCAGGGTGGATTACTGTAATGGACTCCTCACTGGTCTTCCCAAAAAGACAGTCAGACAGTTGCAGCTCATCCAGAACACTGCGGCCAGAATTCTGACCAGAACCAGGAAATCAGAGCACATCACACCTGTCCTCAGGTCTCTACACTGGCTCCTAGTTACATTCAGAATAGAGTTTAAAGTATTATTACTGGTCTATAAATCACTAAATGGCCTAGGAGCTCAATACATTACAGATATGCTCACTGAATACAAACCCAACAGATCACTCAGATCTTTAGGATCATATAAACGAAGTTCCAAGAGTTCAGTCAAAGCAGGGTGAACCAGCTTTCAGCCACTACACCCTTCGCTGCTGGAATCAGCTTCCAGAAATGATCAGATGTGCTCCAACATTAGGCACATTCAAATCAAGACTGAAAACACATCTGTTTAGCTGTGCCTTTACTGAATGAGCACTGTGCTGCGTCCGACAGATCGCACTATTATGTTTTTTGTTTTCTTTTTCATTCTTTTATAACCTATTTTAACACATTTTTAAATTTTTTATTTGTTTTTAATAATTTTTATTGTCTGCATTTTATGTCCTAAACTTGTCTTTTTTATTCCTGTTTATGTAAAGCACTTTGAATTGCCACTGTGTATGAAATGTGCTATAGAAATAAACTTGCCTTGCCTAAACATTGGCTCTGTACCCATCGATGATGTATTTATCAGTGACCACAAATGTATTTTATTTGATCTTGCTGTAAACATTGTGGCTTGCCCGATTAAACGGGTGTCCTGATCAAACTACCCGATCAAACAAGCCGGCAGCTCGCTCTTTGCAACTCTCACATGGTCGCCAACTAAAGCTAAGCAGGGCTGCCCGGTCAGTACCTGGATGGGAGACCACATGGGAAAGCTAGGTTGCTAGGTGTTTTCATGTTATCTTAGATGTTTAGAGATTCTTCCAATGTAATGTAAATTTGCGTTTTTCCGTGTTATCTTAAATGTTTATCCAAATTTGAGGTGTTAAAAACGTCTAAATAATGCTAATGAAGCAATAAAAGTGATGCATATAAAGTCCTCTCTTTGTTTCAGATGTTGGTATAGTGTGTGTTTGGTTTCTTATTTTAATATAATACATAGAAATTCTTCAAATGTAATGTATTTTTGCGGTTTCCATGTTATCTTAGATGTTTATCCAAGTTTACAATGTTAAAAACGTTTAAATAATGCAAATAAAGCAATTAAAGTGATGCATATAAAGTCCTCTCTTTGTTTCAGATGTTGGTTTAGTGTGTGTTTGGTTTCTTTAATTTGAGCTTTGAGCTTTATTTTTGTTCACCTAAACCCTAAAAAAAATGTACAGATATTCACATACATTAACAAATGTAAATGTCAGGTCTTGGTTGTGAAATAGTTTTAATTATTTTAAACCAACATATAATATATAGAAATTATTCTAATTGTGTTTCCATGTTATCTTAGATGTTTATCCAAGTTTAAAGTGTTAAAAATATTTAAATAATAATGGAAATGAAGCAATAAAAGTGATGCACATCAAGTCCTCTCTTTGTTTCAGATGTTGGTTTAGTGTGTGTTTGGTTTCTTATTTAATATAATATATAAAAACTCTTCAAATGTATTTTTGCGTTTTCCATGTTATGCTGTATGTTTATCCAAGTTTACAGTGTTAAAATGTCTAAATAATGCAGATTAAGCAATAAAAGTGATGCATATAAAGTCCTCTCTTTGTTTCAGATGTTGGTTTAGTGTGTGTTTGGTTTCTTATATAATATAATATACAGAAATTCTTCCGATGTATTTCTGCGGTTTTCATGTTATCTACGTAGTTGTTTACCCAGGTTTACAATGTTAAAAACGTCTAAATAATGCAAATTAAACAATAAAAGTGATGCACGAAGTCCTCTCTTTGTTTCAGATGTTGGTTTAGTGTGTGTTTGGTTTCTTATATAATATAATATACAGAAATTCTTCCAATTTATTTTTGTGTTTTCCATGTTATGATGGATGTTTATCCAAGTTTACAGTGTTAAAATGTCTAAATAATGCAGATTAAGCAATAAAAGTGATGCACATAAAGTCCTCTCTTTGTTTCAGATGTTGGTTTAGTGTGTGTTTGGTTTCTTATATAATATAATATACAGAAATTCTTCCGATGTATTTCTGCGGTTTTCATGTTATCTACGTAGTTGTTTACCCAGGTTTACAATGTTAAAAACGTCTAAATAATGCAAATTAAACAATAAAAGTGATGCACGAAGTCCTCTCTTTGTTTCAGATGTTGGTTTAGTGTGTGTTTGGTTTCTTATATTATATAATATACAGAAATTCTTCCAATTTATTTGTGCGGTTTCCATGTTATCTTTGATGTTTACCCAAGTTTACAGTGGTAAAAATGTCAAAATAAAGCAACTGAAGCAATCAAGGCGATGCATATAAAGTCCTCTCTTTGTTTCAGACATTGGTTTAGTTTGTGTTTGGTTTCTTATATAATATAATATATAGAGATTCTTCCATTGTATTTCTGCTGTTTTCATGTTATCTACGTAGTTGTTTACCCAGGTTTACAATGTTAAAAACGTCTAAATAATGCAAATTAAACAATAAAAGTGATGCACGAAGTCCTCTCTTTGTTTCAGATGTTGGTTTAGTGTGTGTTTGGTTTCTTATATTATATAATATACAGAAATTCTTCCAATTTATTTGTGCGGTTTCCATGTTATCTTTGATGTTTACCCAAGTTTACAGTGGTAAAAATGTCAAAATAAAGCAACTGAAGCAATCAAGGCGATGCATATAAAGTCCTCTCTTTGTTTCAGACATTGGTTTAGTTTGTGTTTGGTTTCTTATATAATATAATATATAGAGATTCTTCCATTGTATTTCTGCTGTTTTCATGTTATCCTAGATGTTTACCTAAGTTTACAATGTAAAAGATGTCTAAATAATGCAAATTAAACAATAAAAGTGAAGCATATAAAGTCCTCACTCTGTTTCAGATGTTGGTTTAGTGTGTTTAGTTTATTTAGGTATTTATTTATTTATTTTTTGAGCTTTGAGCTTTATTTTTGTTCACCTAAACTTTAAAAATGTACAGATATTGTCATACATTAACAAATGTAAATGTCAGGTCTTGGTTGTGAAATAGTTCTAATTACTTTAAACCAACATATAATATATAGAAATTATTCTAATGTGATGTATTTTACGTTATCTTAGATGTTTATCCAGGTTTACAGTGGTAAATAAGCTTAAATAATCTTGAAAAATAGCAATGCATATAAAGTCCACTCTTACTTTCATATGTTGGTTTGACTTGTGTTTGGTTTCTTTGAAGCTGAGCTGTTTGTTGCACTTGAACCACACCTTGTGCAGGTCTTACAGACTTTAAACACCGCGGTGATATTACTTGCATCATTCAGTTCACACCTCACTGATGTTCGGCCCTAAAAAAGAAATCATATGCCCATTTGGTTTTCACACCTGACACATTTCCACATGCTCACCCTCTGCTAATTTCACTTTCAGATGTCAGGGCTGTTGCACGACAACAACAAGCATGTTTTGATTTGCTTCACATTTGTTTGTCGTGCACTAAACAGCAAATAAATGTGGTTTGCAGGATCATGCTGCACAATGGCAAACATTTACTTTAAAAAAATACAATTTCAGGTCGTGTTTTAATATATTCTGATTATAAATTTTAGTTTTTAGCATTCTTTTTAGGTTTAGTTTTTTTTAATGCATGTCTAGATGAATGTTATTCGTTTTATTTTTGCTTGTTAACTATAATAACTCTGACTCACTGCATTACTTGAGTAAAAATATATAAAAATACCACCAAAAAGTAAGTACTTTCATTCATTCATTTTCCTCCAGTCTCTATTTCAGAGGTTGCCACAGTGGAATGAACCAACAACTATTCCAGCATATGTTTTACACAGCGGATGGCCTTCCAGCAGAATCCCAGTAACTGGCAAACAGCCATACACACACACACACACACACACACACACACACACACACACTACGGCCAATTTAGTTAATTAATTCCCCTATAGCACGTGTTTGGACTGTGGGGGAGCACCCGGAAGAAACCCATGCCAACACAGGGAGAACATGCAAACTCCACACAGAAACACCAACTGACCCAGCCAGCAACCTTCTTGCTGTGAGGCTGCAGTGCTGGCCACCTGGTGGTTACTTTTCCTGCATTCTTATTAGATTATTATTTTTTTGTTATGATACTTTTTATTTATTTTAACATATTATTTAGATTTTTTATTACATGCATTTATTTATTTTAGTTTTAGTCAATTATAATAACCTTAAAAACACAAAAAGGTCAAATGTGTAAATTTAGTTGAAAATATGCAATTTACAAAGTCAAATAAACATCAGTATCTGAATTTATGCACGAGATCACGAATATAAAGGTCTGTTTTAAGTAAGTGTAATATGATTAATGTTATGTAGGTGTATATGATTATTTTTTAGAAGAGAAATCAATATTTGGTGGATTTTCAATCACAACTACTGAATCATGTTCAATATAAATTAGTATTTATCTTTTTATTTTGGTGATTTAACATTTAACATTCTTATTGGTTTATTTTCAATAAATGTGTCTGGATTAAAGTTTTTTATTTTTATATTAGTTTTAATATAGCTTTACTCTTTTTATTCATTATTTTGCCAAAGCGCTGCTCTTTTTATTTATTTTCTCGCAGCCCCGTGAGCAAAATGCAGCCTGCAGGTTAACTAACGTTAATGATGATGTAACTATTATGATTCGACCCCAAACAGCGGCAGCTTTGTGAATATAAGAATTTGAATAATTAATATTAATGAATAATACACCTGCTCAATGAAAATCAGATGATTCACTACATTAATAAATCTGACATAACTTGATCAGAAATCTAAAAAGGGGAGAAAAAGATTAAGCCATCACTCACGGGTTACAGGTCAATACTTATTTTTTATTCCCATTGTAACAGCGTCATTGTGGACTAGTGGTAAGCATGTTGTGATTCAACTTCGCCGACCCGTGTTCGAATCTCACCTGAAAAATTATAATTTTTTTTTTTCATTTTTATTGTTAAGACATATAATACTGTTAGGGCTGTTGAACATTTCAATTTGTAAAGCAGTTGTTTTCTTGAAAAAGACGCGTTAGTGTCATTGGAAACTGAATTGGAATCAGTCGTGAACTGAAGTGGGCCGGTCTGGCTTGAAACTCCAGGGCTGAAAATGAGTCCCACTCCGGCCCTGAGTAAACTCCAAACCAACTCTCGTCTCCTCCACCAGCTGTGGAGTAAGCCATTGTAACGACACAGATCACGGCCTATTCATGCCAGAGTCCTGCAGAAATAAGTGATTGACAGGTGGTCATTTGTGTGTCACTTTTATGGTTTGGCTATGGGTAAAGCAAAGACCATGGCGGTTTCTCAATATGCGTTCTTCAGCGGTCTTGCGTCCTCGTGTTCTCGTGAAACGTCATCATCAGCTGCCTAAGTTCAGTTCCAATACTCAAGACCGCAAGTAAGGAGGACGTGTGAAACTTCCCGGATGTGTTCTTGATATCAAGGACGCACTGATGCAGAGTTGAGCACTGAACTCGCTCTGGAAGTCCCAGAAGTCATTGCGACTGGAGGTGGGAAGCGCAGCATTTTATTTAGATTTATTATTAAAGTTTAGAGATATCACTTATTTACCTCAGGAGTTTCCCTAAATGAAACGGTGAAAGAAAACATTAACATGAACATCTTAATAAAGGAATAAACACATTAAGAGTTGTTTGCTGAAATTCGTATTAAAATCTGTTTTATTTATATTGTGCAGAGTATATTTCTAATGTTTTTATGCAAAGTATATATTTTGAAGAGGGGAAAAACAATAAATTGTTGTATGAATGCTGTAATGTTTAAATAATTTCCATTTAAAACACGTGAAGGTCACATGACCATCAGGAAGAACGCAGCATCCCATTTCTCAAAGGACGCGTTCTCTGCCCTCGCGGTCTCCTGAGTTCGTTCTTCCGAGGACACCTGGCAAGACCGGTCTCCACAAGAACGCAAGTCCGTTCTCTGCGTTCTTGGAATTGAGAAACAGCACATGTGGGTCGGGTAGTAAAAACGGTAGGCTAATTAATTTGTCATGAATTAAATGATATTTAACAATGACTCTCACCACCCGCCAACGACAATGATGCCATCGTCCATCGCGATGTTTCACGTTAGGCATCGTACAATGCCAAATTGGTCAACATCGCCCAACCCTACCCCAAACCACTTTTATCATCATCTAAAGTGTGTGTGTGATGTATAATGTGTATTGTATGCATACATTTTTCATTTTCTTTCTTTGCAAGTGATCTCTGCTATAATTTAATAAACATCTATGACGGTTAGCACAACAAAACACTGAAAACTCGTCATTAAACTGTCCCCTCACCACTTTAATCATCAACTAATCCTGAAACTAGATGTTAAACCCGAAAGGTCACTGATCCCACGTGCCACAAATAAACCTTTTCACAGCAAAAAAAAAAGAGCTTAGAGTATACAATAGGAATCAAAACAAGGTTAAACGAGAACTGCTCATTTGTGAACCGAAACATGCTAATCAAACACAACTGTTATTTTAACCTTTATCCACCGATGGATTCGGGTTCAGATTCAGGTTTTTCCACCGCACCGATCATTAGCATGATGCTATACAGGACTGTGCATATGTTAGGAAACCTGACAGATTTCAGCAAGCTTCAGTCTTTTCTTAAAGGTCATTATGGGTTTTGATCAACCACCAGTCAAGTTTCAATCTGACACACACACACACACACACACACACACTGCTAAATATGCTGCTGTAAAACCAAGACCACCTTTAAGCACGTAACCGGCTATTTCTGTCGTGAAACATACGTTTGATTGCATGAAGATGCATTGTGTTGGTTTAATAAGACGTACAGAAAGTCTCCAATCGTCTTGTGGTATCTTATATTGAGGCTTTTAGATGAGAACTTTAAAAAAGAAAAAGAGAGGAAGCTGTTTTCTGATGTGTTGCACACTTATCGTTCTCCATCATCGTAATTAGCATATGCATACAGTACAATTAAGCCTCTTTCAAGTTTTTCCCACAGTAATCATCCAAACATGTGGCTTCGTTTTCTACTGAAAATTCAAACATTTGCTCCATTATGGCGCATTGTTCAGGAGGACAAAAACAATGCATGCATTAGCATCGCAATTTGCCTCTTTATTAGAGCTCTATTGGCCTTGCTTGTATCTCTTCATGGGAGAAAAATAGATAATGCTGCCTTTCAACGTGTGTTTACATGCATGCACGATATACGGATGTACTTTTTATTTTGGTTGTTTATTAAATGTGGTACAAACCCAAATAGCAGTTTCAGATGCTGTTCTGCCATGCGACTGCAGACCGCATGATGTTTGTATGTGTATGCCTTGAGTTTTATCTTCAATATAAAATTTTTGGATCATGCTGGGGGAAAAATAATGCAATGCATGCATTAGCATCACAATGCGCCTCTTTTTTTAGAGTTGCATTGGCCTTGCTTTTAGCTTTTCATGAGAAAAAGAGAGAAAATACTGCCTTTCAAAGTGTATTTACATGCATGCAAGACAAAGGGCTCTATTTTGACGATCCAGGCGCAAAGTGCAAAGCGCAGGGCACAAAAGCATTAAGGGCGTGTCCGAATACACTTTTGCTAATTTAAGTATGGAAAAATCTCCTTTGCTTCGCAGCGCATGGTCTAACAGGGTTGAACTGAAGGCTCAATCATACACCTGGTGCAATGTGGTGCAAGGCGCGACGCAATTGTTGTTTGCTTGTTTCAGCTTGGCGCAAGAGTTGTTTTGACATTTTGCAGCACGCTGTTTAATTAGCAAATGCATTTGCGCTCATATGTGCGCCCACAGGCGTTCTGGCCTATAAAGGGAGGTGTGTTGAGGTGCATTGCTGGCGCGTTGCTATTTTGAGTCACTAAGGGCCTACTCACACTATGCCATCCGTACTGTGCCCAGGCCCGTTTCCTGGATCGTTTGAGAAGTGTGAGTGCGCTGAATCGGGCTCAAGCACGGTTCACTTGGCCGGCCCTGGCCCGGTTGGAAGAGGTGGACCTGAGTGCGGTTCACTTGGGCTTTGGTGCGGTACGCTTGTGTGTGAGTGCAAAACGCGCCAAAGCCTGAAACTGAAAGCGAGACGTGACTTTTAAGGCAGTGTTTTATATGGATTTATTAATCATTCTTACTGTTCAGTGAACGCAAACTGCCGTAGTTTATTAAAGACGCAAACCCCTCACTGCACCACAGCTGCACCTTCAGCAGACCTCCTCATTCCTGCAGCACGAGGGCTTTATGATTGTTTATGAGCGCCAAAAGTGGCGGATCTGTTCGGCGAAATATCTGACTGCATGTCCCTGCATCCCTAAGGACTGTTTGGCGAAATATTTGACTGCATGTCACTGCATATCAAACGGCTGACACGATATAACTGGAGAAATCTCCACTGTGCTGCTGAGTGAGAGAGCGCTTCTCACTGAACAGCGCAGCAGTGATGACGTAAGCGTGCCGAGGCCCATTTGTGGTGTGAGCGCGGGCCGTCGGGGGAGACGGGAGGGGGGACAATCGTGCTTTGGCCTGGTTCGAGGCAACTGTACCTAGTGTGAGTACGGCCTAAGTAAAATAAAAATAAATAGAAACAGAATCTTGTTTGTTCAGCAAACTTAAAATGACCTGATTGGCCGAGTATTTAAAAATGAGATTCTGTGAGCACTCTTTAGTATATAGAGTAGACTGGTTAAGAGACCTTAAACTATTTTTCCAACAATTGTTAACCTTGAAAAGTTTGAAAAAGTGACTTTCATGAACATCTTTAATAGTTCGCAGTGTTATATTGCTTGTGTTGGTGTTGTATTTTACAATACAAAACCTTGTAATAAACTGTACTTTTTATTTGACTTATTTCTGATATTATTTCTTATACATTATTTCAAACTACTAAAAATGTCACTTTTTAGTAGTTTGAATTAAGTCACTTTGTTAAACTGTAGAGTTGAATTTTCAACATCAAAAGTGTCACGTTAGAGTGATTAGAGTGAATAAACACTTGTAAATCACTAAATACAGAAACTGTTCATTAAAAAATATTGTTATACAGTGTATGTTTTTGCGGTTTCACAAAAATGTTGCTTAAAGTATACTTCAGAGTTCACACTTAGATATTGCTTGACAACTGTTAGCAGGATGCCAAACTGTCCCAGGAGAGAACCCTGAGCTCGGAGATAGTTGAGCCCAGGGCTCCCGCCAGGTCCATAGAGCATGTGAGGGGAGTACGAGATCAGGTGGTTCCCGAGAGCTCCCGTATAGTAAAGGAGGAAAGGAGAAGAAAGGGGTGGATAGGGGGTTTCTACGGAAAACGAAGATAAGGGAGTAAATCTAGCTAGGCATAGTGAGTTAGGATAGATCTGATTGGCTAACTAATGAATGTAGATGTGTGGCCAGCTGCAGTCAATCATATCACATGCTCCTCTCGAAATTAGTTTGTAAAACTTCACATGTTCAAAAGTAAAACATGCCAATGGTGTTTGCATCAACATGGTTTGGGCTTCTCTTTATATTCCAATAGAATATTTCTGGCGTATTTTTACTTACAAAAACACCATGCATTAGCATCACAATGTGCCTCTTTATTAGAGCTGTATTTGGCCTTGCTTGTAGCTTTTCATAAAAGCAAGGTTTAAAGTCTAGAGCTCCTTTCAAAGTGCATTTACATGTATGCAAATCACCCATTTATCAAATATAGAGCCTACGCAGAGAGTAAACACAGCATATCAAAACTGCTTTCAATATTTTTCATAACAAAAAGTGCATTGTTTTTGCATAGCTTTAGTTTCTCCATTTAATATAATATTTTTAGTCTCTTTTTTTTTTACATTGTACAAACATGATGCAAGCATTAGCATTGCAATTTTCCTCTTCAATAGGGCTTTATTTGAAAAAGAGGGGGGGAGAATATAATTCAAATGTAGAGCAGCTAGACTGCCTTTTATATGAATGCAGAATATTCAAACACAGTATTGATGTACTTTAAAGCTCCATTGCATTTTTGGAGATTGCATCCCAATCAATCAACTAAAATGACAGATTCTTCACAAATAGAATTATTAAGGTCATGTGGTGAAATCGCATTCATATCTCAATATATATATAACAAAATATTGCTGTGCTATATTTTTCCAATATTGTGCAGCTCTCATAATATATATTGATATAAAATACTGAGCAATATTTTTTTCTTTTGTATTTGAGTGTAAAGTAAAAGTGCCAAAAAAGGTAAATGCTGGAGATTTGCAATTCTAAATTCTAGCTATAAGCAATAGTACTATTGAAGCTTATGAATGAGCTTGCGTGCATTAATTGCATCTGCAAGAAAAAAACAAAAAAAACTAAACAAGGTCCATTCCATCACAATTTTGTCATTTTATGTCATACTTATCTAATTTTCTGTTCAAGTCCAATCAAGTTAGGCGTGCACAGCAGCTAAAATTAGCCGAGGATGACTCACATCTGAAATCATCTAAAGGTTACCTGCTTCTAAAGAGCCGTAATTGCACTGGAAAGCCTATTAGATGAGAAAAAGCTCTAAAAAATGGACATTTTTGTGTTGTTTCATGTGCTGTTATGCTTGAGCACAATGAGCATCTTAACCTCTAAGCTTCACATGTTAGTTAGCCTGACGTCTTAGTTAAAAATTATTAATTGAATTGAATATACTATTTTTTAAATATAAATAAAAGGTAAGTGGTTAATTTTTTTTTTTAATTTAAACAAACATTAAATTTAGTAACATTCGCAATATAAACAGTGTAAATAGTAATATTAGAATATTTGTTTAAATTCAACCCATTGCTTGTAATCACGTACCTTAAATTCTATATTGAGTAAATCCTATGAATCATTTGTTTCAGTGATCCCGAAGTAGGAAAAAAGTGATTTCCTAAAGTAACAGATGGATTAACTGAATAAATGAAATATGAGATATCTTAGTCCCTTATTTATCAGGGGTCGCCACACCAAAATGAACCGCTGAACTTTACTAACACTTGAAATTAATATATTTTCCAATCTATTTGCAGATTTAACAACAGTAAAAAATAGCTATTACTAGTATTTTCTTTTTTTACTGTTTTTCTTTAAGCATAATGAACTTTCATTTAATTTTTGAGTAAAATAAACTTGTTTAATTTGCTTAATTTGACTTTGGAGTTTTAAAGTGCATGCACTGATTTAAAAAAAAAAGACCTTTCATGACACTCAGCTATATGCAATTGTACAGTGTAAACATTATTCAAAGGCTAATATGTTGGAAAAGCCCAAAATTATTGTCATTTCTTTTACTTTATGCTTTGAGTTGTTTTTAAAGTCAAAATGTCATGTTTAATTCGATGATTAATAATTTATTTTAAATGATTTCTGGACTACTTTACTAGAAAACCTTTTTTTTCAGTGTATTTGCAGCAATCATAAAATAAACCAGAAAACCAACAAGGAAAAAAAAAATTAAAAAATATTTTTTTTTTACTCTTTTTGTTGAACTTTCACTAATAATTGAGTAAAATATTCTTGTTTCATTTTTTTTATTTGACTTTTGAGTTTTACAATGCATGCAATAATCTGAAAAATGACCTTTCATGGTTATCAAATACAGTATTTGTAATTATTTTTAATTGTTTTGATAAAGTAAAACAGGACCCAGTACAGTACAGACATTGTTTAAGGGCTAATCTGTCAGGAAAACATTTTTTTTTTACTATAGGTTTTACTTAAAAATTTCTGGTTTAATTCATTCATTTTCCTTCAGCTTAGTCCCTTCATTTATCATTATCCAGCATTTGTTTTATGCAGTGAATGCTCTTCCAGCTGCAACCCGGTACTGGGAAAGGTTTCTGGTTTATAAATATCTATTTATATTTATAAATAAACCAGAAAAGTTATTTTACAAGTATTTTCTTTTTTACTGTTTATGTTTAAGCATAATACATTTTCACTAATAATTGAGTAAAATAACTTGTTTCATTTGCTTAGTTTGACTTTCGAGTTTTATAATGCATGTAATAATTAGAAAAATGACCTTTCATGTTTATCAAAAACAGTATTTGCCATTTTTTTTTAAGTTTTGATAAAGTACAACATGATCCAGTACAGTACAAACATTGTTTAAAGGCTAATCTGGCAGGAATTTTTTTTTTACTATTAGTTTTACTTATTTATAAATAAACCAGAAAAACAGCAGGTAAAAACTAGAAAGCTTTTACTAGTATTTCCTTTTTTACTGTTTTTGTTTAAGCATAATGAACTTTCACTAATATTTGAGTAAAATACACTTTTTTCATTTGCTTAATTTGACTTTTGAGTTTTGCAGTGCATGCAATCATTTAAAAAATGACCTTTTATAGCACTCAAAATATTTTTGATAAAGTAAAACATGATCATAAAGTAAACATGAACATGATTTGATACTAAACAATGTATAGACATTGTTTTAAAAGCTAAACTGTTGGGAAAACATTATCATTTTTTAATTATTGTTTAATTTGCTTTAAAGGTGCAGTGGGTGATCTTTCACAATGCTAATAGCTTAGCATCAATCTCCGAATCACAGAGCCTGCCGTCCAGAGCCACGCCTCCTGAAACACGAGCACGCGCACATTGAAGATGACAGCAGAACCTTCTCTCATGTGTTAAAAGCGACTAGTGCTTGTCCGGCAGCGTGCAGGAATTACACTTATTACTAAGCCAAACTGACATGCTATTTCAGAGTGAATATTTAGAGTTGCATGGTAAACAATATAGGGAGAGACCAGGCGGAATAGCGCTATTTACTTGTGTTTTGTTGTTAAACTAATTAAAATCTACATTATCGATGGTGTAAAGGTCCCTTATGAAACTGTAAATAGTCACATCAATCTTTCACCGGAAGATTTTAGTGGCTGAGCAGCACTTCTGTAAAGATATAACCCGTTTGTAACAACAACATCCAACGTTACATCAGCTTTGCGTGAAGCTAAAATAGTTTTAAAACAGAACATCTATGAGAAATCCTTCAGCCATTGTTTCATCCTTTCTCCAGCGTGCAAAGGTAACTCCAATATTAATTCAGGTTTTTAAAAAGTTTTAATTCAGCAGGTTTTTGCCGATCGCGTGTGCGTGCTCTCTCTCTCTCATGAACGCGCGGCACGCCTATGCACAAACAGCGGTCGGCGGAGCTACATACAAACGGCTGCGCAGCTGCTCAAATCTGCATATGCTGACAGACAGTTTGGGCTACTTATCGGAATTATAAGAGATGTCGGTTCGACTCTATTTAATTGAGTCATGAGAAAATTGAGTAATTGAAAAAATACATATAAATACATTTAGACCAGGGGTTTTCAAAGTGTGAGGCGCGCCTCCCCTGGGGGGCGCCAGAGCATGTCAGGGGAGGTGCGGGAAAAAATATAATATAATAAAAATATAATTATTAAGTTTAATTATTATATGAATTTTTTATTATATTTAAACGTTTTAATTAAACAACGCAAAAAATAATAATACGTCAAAAATAAGAAAACCTTTTTTACCCAGAAGGCCATAGCTGTGAATTTGCTTCTGTTTGGCAAGCCCGCCATACAGGTATATGCCTGCTAATACAATGGGTCGGTTTCTGAGAGCCCCCCGATTCAAAGCTGTAATGAAGTTCACGGCCCTTTGGCCGCCGGGAAGAAGGAGGCGGAGAACCAACGCAGTTTTAAAATGATTTATTAATAACAGTGACGGCAGCTCCTCACGGAGGCTGCCGTCTAAACCAAAACAAACGGACTGCAAAAGTAAAATATGTCCGGGCCCGGTCCTCTCTCGCCTTCCTCTGCCCTCGTTCCTCCTTTTATGATCCAGAGCTCCTTCCGTGGGATCCGAGGCAGGTGCGCACCGCAGGTGTATCCACTTACGCGGTGGCCTCACTCCGTTCCCACGGCTCTCGGCCACGCCCCCTCACCACAAAAGCCTTCAAGTTCAGGGCTTAAACCCAAAAGACGACGATATGATGATCAGTATTTGAGTTTAGGATTTGACCAGCTCATGAACCACGACCTTTATGTGTGGTTTGTCAAGATATTTTGGCTAATGACAGCATGAGACCCGCTAAACTTCGACTGTATTGACTGGGATGGACAGCTTTTGGATCTGTTCTATTCATATTGAACCATCATCCTAGTTTTAAAACGTTATATTAAAATACTTGTTATTACTCTGTAAATAATTGCACTTTCATGCAAATGATGATAAAAGTGAGTTAACAGTCTGACATCTGTCTGTGTCTTTATATGTACTGTATATATATATATATATATATATATATATATATATATATATATATATATATATGTGTGTGTGTGTGTGTGTGTGTGTGTGTGTGTGTGTGTGTGTGTGTGTGCATGCGTGTTTGGGAGGAGGGGGGCGCCAATGGATAAGTTGTGTCAAAAGGGAGGCCCACTGTCTTAGACTCTGAAAAACCCTGATTTAGACCATTTACCTTAATCATTGCTATTAGACTGTGAAAAGACTTTCAACCAGCACAACAACAAATGCTTCAAAAAATAATCACCTACTGCACCTTTAAGTTGTTTTTAAGTCTCGATTTCACCTTTAATGCAATGATTAGTAATTGATTTGGAATGATTTCTGAAATTGACTAACACTAAAACAGCTTCTTTTCCAGTGCATTTGCAGCAATCACAGGAAATAAATCAGAAAAACACCAAACAACAACAAAACACACTCTGCTAAACATCATTCAATATCCTCCACCATGGGAAAACAACACGCAAGTCAAAAGTCAGCATTTGTATTTCAAAGTATATCTCCAAAAAGCCAGTTCCATCATATGAAACTACCATTTTATGATGCGCAAAATCCCATTCCCTAAAACGGCACAATCGCTTTTTATCAGGGGCTGAGGAGATATCAGGAGCAATCGTGTTTTTCATCAGTCTCAGCCCGCGCTCACTTTTTTATTGTCACAGAAAATGAGAAGCTTGCTGTGGTGCTGCGGGAAGAAAAGTACGTTCAACATCCCGATGCATAATGCAGAAGCCGCACCGTGTTTATATGTGCCGCTGATTTCCAGACGAGCTGCCGAAAACGCTCTTTATTCCTGCTACACACATCACAGATTTCTGCTGTTTGTTTGTGCGAAAGCAGAAGAAACAACAACTCATATTTAGCTGAGTAAACCTAAAGCAAGCATCACTGACTGGTGCTTGTACTAGTATTGAGCTCAGTATATACAGTCAAATTCAGAGTTATTTCAGAGTTATTAGTCAAATATTTCCCAAATTATGTTGAACAGATTTAGGTATTGTTCACAGTATTTCCTTTAATATTTTGTTTCTTCTGGAGAAAGTCTTATTTTTTTTATTTCGGCTAGAACAGGGGTCACCAATCTTGGTCCTGGAGGGCCGGTATGCCTGCAGAGTTTAGCTCCAACTTGCCTCAGCACACCTGCCTGAGTGTTTCAAGTATACCTAGTAAGACCTAGATTAGCTGGTTCAAGTGTGTTTAATTAGGGTTGGAGCTAAAATTTGCAGGACACCGGCCCTCCAGGAACAAGTTTGATGACCCCTGGCCTAGAATAAAAGCAGTTCTTTATTTTTGAAAAACATTTACATTTACATTTACATTTAGTCATTTAGCAGACGCTTTTATCCAAAGCGACTTACAAATGAGGACAAGGAAGCAATTTACACAACCAAGAGCAACAATGAATAAGTACTAAAGGCAAGTTTCAGGTCTGTAAAGTCTAAGAAGGGAAGTGTTAGTAGTTTTTTTTTTTTTTTTTTTTTTTTTTTTTTTGTACAGTTAGTGTGATATTCAAAGAGGCAATTGCAGCTTAGGAAGTGAAGTGGAGACTAAATAGTTGAGTTTTTAGTCGTTTCTTGAAAATAGCGAGTGACTCTGCTGTTCTGATGCAGTTAGGGAGTTCATTCCACCAACTGGGCAGATTGAGCGTGAGCGTTCGCGAAAGTGATTTTTTCCCTCTTTGGGATGGAACCACGAGGCGACGTTCATTCACAGAACGCAAGTTTCTGGAGGGCACATACATCTGCAGAAGTGAGTGCAGATAAGAAGGTGCTAGGCCAGAAGTCACTTTGTAGGCAAACATCAGAGTTTTGAATTTGATGCGAGCAGCAACTGGCAGCCAGTGCAAACGGACTGGCAGTGGAGTGACATGTGCTCGTTTAGGTTCATTGAAGACAACTCGTGCTGCTGCATTCTGGAGCAGTTGAAGAGGCTTGATAGAGTTAGCTGGAAGCCCAGCTAGTAGAGAGTTGCAGTAATCCAGTTTGGAGAGAACAAGAGCTTGAACAAGGAGTTGAGCTGCATGTTCAGATAAGAAGGGTCGGATCTTTCTGATGTTATAGAGTGCAAATCTGCACGATCGAGCAGTTCTAGAAATGGGCTCTATTTTGACGGTCCATGCGCAAAGCGCAAAACGCAGGGCGCAAACGCTTTCAGGGCATGTCAGGACGCATTTTTGCTAATTTAAGGACGGGAAAATCTGCTTTGCGTCGTGGCGCATGGTCTAAAAGGGTTGAGTTTATTCTCTTAATGAGTTATAGGTGTGTTTTGAGAATAAACCAATCAGAGTCTCATCTCCCATTCCCTTTAAGAGTCAGCTGCGTCACGCCAAGAGCGCATTCGCTATTTACAGGACGCAAAGTAAGTCTAAGTGGAAAAACTGAGCATTTCACTAGCAAACAGTTCACAGTTTATTAACAGAAAACTGTTAAACAGAGCATCTACTGCGTGAGAATGAGAGATAATGGATCACTTTCACTTTCGCTCTTGGATAGGGAAACCTTTACACACAGACATCAATTAGCCTATAAATGAATACTTTTGCTTGTAAAGCGCAAATATTCGTTTCAAAACTATTTCTAAATTCAGTTCTAATTTCCAGCAAACTAATAAATGAACAATAATAACAAAGTGTGCTCAAAAACCTGAGTTATATCCTAAAACACATGCTGCGCCCCATATGGTCTAAAACCTGACAGGTGGGCAAATCTAAGCTTGTTTTTAATAAAACAAATATAAATATGGATATAATAAATAATACTGCTAATAATAATAACATTATACAAAAGCAAATTGTTATGAATGAACTGAAAAAGCCTCCTGAGATGAAGAAGACATAAAGCAGTGATTTTTCATATTTATGTAGGCTAGAAAATAATATGTTTTGTAATATTTTAATCCTTTATATTTATATTCTATATCTATTCTTATTATATCCTCTATATATCCTTAATATTTACATTTTTTCATATGTAAAGATATTTGCGAGGCACAACTCTGCGCTGGAGTTTAGACCGGGTTTGTTTTGGTCTAATGAAAAATCTATTATAGTTTCTCAAAATAGCAACGCGCCAGCGGTCCGCCTCAGAACGCCTTCCTTTTTAGAGCAGAACGCCTATGGGCGCACATATGAGCGCTAATGCATTTGCTATTTAAACAGCGTAGCGCAATTCTCAAAACCTGACACACCCTGAAAGAGTTTGCGCCCTGCGTTTTGCGCTCTGCGCATGGACCGTCAAAATAGAGCCCCATATTTCTCTTGCGACTGCCTGCTGTTCTCACGTTTATCCAACAGAGGCTGCTGTCAACTGACTGAAAAGGCTCTTTGATTCACACGGTGCAATAAGACGCAAGATGTGTTTGGCGTGATTTGTTGCTATTTTCAGACCAGTGCACCACAAATTTTTCTGTTTTGCGCAGAATAGCAAATCCATTTGCTCCGCTTCGTAGACTCATAGGTGTGCTGGTCTTTAAACGAGGTGTGTTAAGGCGCATTGTTGAAGTGTTGCTATTTTCAGGAACTAAAATAGACCGCACCATTGACCAAATAAAAGGTTTAAAGTCCAGCACAGAGCGGATTAGTTAAGAGCCTATGCAGTTCTAAAACACGAACACACTGCTGAATACACACAGGACATACAGCAATACACAAATATCTGTACAGTTGAAAATAATTAAATTATTAAAATATTACAAAAACTTTTAATTTATAGAGAAATGTAAACACCACTGCCTCCATGCTTCACATCGGGGGGCTTTTTCAGTTCAAGACAATCTGCATTTTTATAATGTTATTATTATTATCAGTATTATTTATTATCTGTATATTTATATTTGTTTGAATAAAAACAAGTTTAGATTTGTCCACCTGTGGGGTTTTGGAGACGTCTGCATCACTATATGTGGATAAGAACAGGACGTGTGTTTGGATATAACTCAGTTTTCTGACCACACTTCATTATTATTGTTCATTTATTCCTTTTCTGGAGATGAGAACTGAATTTAGAAATAGTTTGGAAGCAAATCTTTGCGTCTCAGAAAGGAAATGAAATATGCCGGCTAATGGATGAGTTCAGTGGAGTGAGTACAACACCGTTTCTTACTCCACCAAAGTAAAGGAGTAAAGAGAGAAAGTAAAGTAAAGAGAAAGTAAAGAGGCTGAATGGAGGAGGCTCATTCTTTATCCTCACGCTGCAGATGCTGTTTAACTGTTTTCTCTCTAGTGAAGTGTTCAGTTTTTCCACTTACAGTCCGCTATATAAATAGTAAATGCACCATGCTGTGACACAACTGACTCTTAAAGGGAATGACAGATGAGACTCTGATTGGTTTAATGCACCTTATGCTCTAAACACACACTCAACTCATTAAGAGAATAAGCACAACCCTGTTAGACCATGCGCCGAGCGCATTTTACCATTCTTAAAATAATAAAAGTAGATTCAGACGTGCTTTTGTGCCAGGAGCTTTAGATTTTGCACCTACAGTGGATCATTAAAATAAAACCCATAGACTGCCTCTTTCCCTAAACCCAACCAATAGTGTTTTCAATACACTGTCCACCCCCTTTCAAAAGCAATCCAGAAAAAGAATAGCCCTTGTCTGATTTTTACCTTGTTTTCAGATTTTACTATATTCTCACCCTGTTATTTACTTTTATTTACTTAATTTTTTGCCTTTTGTTTTATCTGCTTTCTGGAGCTGTTCTTAGTAGTGGTCAACTCCTCTACTTCTTAAGTCCACCGACGTATGTGGCGAGCCACTAGACAGACTGGTAACAGCGGGAAAGCTAGATCAGCTGATAGCATGAAAAGGAACAGTGTCATACCGCACCATAGTAGAGGTCTGCATTTATTCCCAAGATGCAAGAAATCAGGTTGGGACCCGCGGCTCCCGCGGCTTCTGCAGTACAGCAGTTGGAGCGTTGTAAATACTCGCGCTCGCCTTCCTCACCATAGTAAGCCAAGGCGACAAAGCGCATATGAGATAAATGAAATCAGTACATAACAACTGGTTATGATTATTACACCCAAGAAACAATTAATTTTGACACCCCATTGCTGATTACCTTAACTTTATGCTAATTAACCTAGTTAAGCTGAATACTAGTGTCTTGAAGAATATCTAGTCTAATATTATGTGCTGTCATCATGACAAAGAGAAAATAAATCAGATATTAGAGATGAGTTATTAAAACTATCATGTTTAGAAATGTGTTCTCCGGTGAAAAATCTTCTATCCGATAAACAGAAATTGGGAAATGCAAGTAGGTTAATAATTCTGACTTCAACTTTACATTATTTGTTTGACTGTTTTTTTTTTTTTAGATAATGAGTGTAGATATTTTCACCAGAAAAAAAGTAAAATAAACACCAGACACACAGAAAGAGGGACCTGAGCCATATCTGCAGTATGCATATAGAGTTTAACATAGCTGAGCTGTGCCATGGCAACCACCCACGTCACCCTAGCAACAAGAACACATTCAAAACTTTCACATAATAAACACTCAGAGCATCCTAGAAACTACAATATCTCTGAAACTTTGTAGAAACGCGCTAGCAACCACCCATGTCCCCTAGCAACCACTTAAAAAATAGACAAATAAAAAAGTAGAAACGTAACAACAGCTCACAGCAACCTAACAACAAGAACGCCTTCAAAAAATTGTATAAAGGGCATAGCAACAACTCACGACACCCTAGCAACTACTTAAAAAAACTATGTAGAAATGTAACAACAACAGCCCACAGCACCCTAGCAACTAGAACACCTTCAAAAAATTGTATAAACAGCATAGCAACAACTCACGACACCCTAGCAACCACTTAAAAAAACTATGTAGAAATGTAACAACAGCCCACAGTACCCTAGCAACAAGAACACTTTCAAAAAATTGTATAAATAGCATAGCAACAACTCACGACACCCTAGCAACCACTTTTAAAAAAACGATGTAAAAATGTAACAACATCCCAACTGCATCCTAGCAACTAGAACACCTTCAAAACATTGTATAATATCATAGCAACCACTCTAGCACCCTAGCAACCACATAAAAACTGTAGAAATGTAACAATGGTACCCTAGCAACTAGAACACCTTCAAAACATTGTATAAATAGCATAGCAACAACTCACAACACCCTAGCAACCACTTAAAAAACTGTAGAAATGTAACAATGGTACCCTAGCAACTAGAACACCTTCAAAACATTGTATAAATATCATAGCAACAACTCACGACACCCTAGCAACCACTTAAAAAACAATATAAAAATGTAACAACATCCCAACTGCATCCTAGCAACTTGAACACCTTCAAAACATTGTATAATATCATAGCAACAACTCTAGCACCCTAGCAACCACTTAAAAACTATGTAGAAATGTAACAACAGTCCACAGCACCCTAGCAACTAGAACACCTTCAAAACATTGTATAAATATCACAGCAACAACTCACGACACCCTAGCAACCACTTAAAAACACTATGTATAAATGTAACAATGGTACCCTAGCAACTAGAATGCCTTAGAAACTGTAGAAATACCACTGCAATTACATACAGCAGAAAAGCACCTTTAAAACTTTGTATAAAATGATCCAGCAACGCTCACAGCACTCTATCTCGGAAGTGGTGATGCATCACTCATATTTTCCTCACAGAACTGAAAATGAAGTTACAGTTAAGAGTGTGTAAATGTGCAGAGTTCATGAAAAACCTTTGTGTGGTTGCCGAGCCATCAACTGCGATGCCTTATGTAAAGGTTAGTTTCATTTATTGAGAACAGAGAGATATATATGAGCACTCGGACCGTCCATCACTGCTTGTACGTGTGAAGACAGAACACATTTTTCCACAACCACTATGACATTTACAACAGACTCGAGAAAGAGACGGTCTATTTTAGAAGAAAGAAAAAGTGGTGGAGGCATTCAGAAAGTTAGTGCTTGGTGAGAAATGAGAGTGGGGCTTCCCCAGGTGAGAGTGACTGAGTCAGACAGAGAGAGATAAATAATATGATGACTACATAAAAGGGGACACATAGGTTTTTTATCATATCATTAAGTCAGTGCTTGTTTCCGGCTGCAAAACCCTTTTGTCATTTTTCAGCATCTTTTTTTTTTTTAAAACCACAGTCCCATTAAAGGGATAGTTCACTCAATAATGAGAATTTACTCATTATACTCCCACTGAAGTGGTTTTGACACATTTATGGGTTTCTTTCTTCTGTTGAACCCAAAAGAAGATAATTCGAAGAATGATGAAAATCTGTAACCATTGACTTATGTAGTGGGAAAAACAAATACTTATAAGTCAGTGGTTACAGGTTTACAGCATTCTTCAAAATATCTTAATTTGTGTTTAACAGAAAAAGGTTTAAAATGAGTAAAAGGTAAACAAATGATGACAGCATTTTAATTTTGGGGTGAACTGTTGCTTGTCTGTAAACACCCTGTGATCTTTTTCCAGGTTTATTGCCTTTTCTGAGTTTTCCATCTTTTAATCGTTCATTCATTCATTTTCTTGTCGGCTTAGTCCCTTTATTAATCCGGGGTCGCCACAGCGGAATGAACCGCCAACTTATCCAGCAAGTTTTCACGAACCGGATGCCCTTCCAACTGCAACCCATCTCCGGGAAACATCCACACCTACACACTACGGACAATTTAGCCTACCCAATTCACCTGTACCACAAGTCTTCGGACTGTGGGGGAAACCGGAGCACCCGGAGGAAACCCACGCATATGCAGGGAGAACATGCAAACTCCACACAGAAACGCCAACTGAACCGAGGATCGAACCAGCGACAGCACTACCTACTGCGCCACTGCGTCACCCATCTTTTAATCGAAGCAAATTTTTTAATTGTACAAATCAATCGACGTTGTAAATTAATCCACACTATAATGTGCAGCTTAGATTGATCACTTTAAAGATTATTCCGGCCCTTGAAGGGACAGTTCACTGTTCACCCAAAATAAATCTACATTTACTCACTATTTACTCTCCTGGTTCTAAACCTTTATTACTTTTGAGCACTCAAGAAGATGTTTTGAAAAATTCTGCAAACCTGTAACCATTGACTTCTATAGTAGGAAAAACAAATACTATGAAAGTCAATGGTTTTCAGCATTCTTCAAAATATCTTCAATTGTGTTTAACAGAAGAAACACTTAAAGGTTTGAAACGAGTAAAATGTCAGCAAATGATGACAAAAGCTGCATTGAGGGATGAACTGTTCCTTTAAGACTTAAATGAGTAAAACCTTAGCATCCGACTAAGAGTAAACACCCTGCTGTGTTGTCTTTCCAGGTTTGTTGCCTTTTCTGAATTTTCCATGTTTTAATAAAATCGTGTCTGTTAATTGTAAAATCAATCCACACTAAAATATGCTGCTCAGATTGTTAGCCTTACAGTTTATTCCAGCCCTTAAAGGGACAATTCACCTTTAAAAAATCATACATTTACTCACAATTTCTCTCCCTCATGTGGTTTTAAACATCTATTAGTTTCTTTCTTCTGTTGAACAATAAAGAAGAATGCCTTTTCTGAATTTCTATAATAAAAGCATGTTTGTTAATTGCAAAACAAAATCTTTCCACACTAAAATGTGCAGCTCAGATTGTTAGCTTTAAAGTTTATTACGCCTAGTTCACCCTGAATCCAAAACATTACATTTACTCACTGATTACTCACCCTGAATTGCTTTCAAACGTGTGTGGGTTTCTTTTTTCTGTCAGAAGGTAAAGAAAGTATTTGGAAGAATGCTGGAAACCTGTAACCATTGACTTCCATAGTAGGAAAAACAAATACCATGGAAGTCAATGGTTACAGGTTTCCAGCATTCTTCAAAATATCTTCATTTTTGTTTAACAGGAGAAATAAACTCTAAAAGGTTTAAAGAAAAAGGTGAGCAAATGATGACAATTTTTGGGTGAGCTGTTCAAATCAATTCACATTGTATATCAATCCAAACTAAAATGTGCAGCTCAAAGTGTTTACTATAAAGTTTATTCCAGCCCTTAAAGGGACAGTTCACTCCAAAAAATGTACATTTACTCATTATTACTCTCCCTCATGTGGCTCTAAACATCTATTAGTTTCTTTCTTCTGTTGAACACTAAAGAAGATATTTTGAAAAATGCTTTAACCCTGTAACCATTGACTTTCATAGTAGGAAACACAAATACCATGGAAGTCAATTGTTACAGGTTTTCAGCATTCTTTAAAACATCTTAATTTGTGTTTAACAGAAAAAGGAAACTCATAAATGTTTGACACACGTAAAAGAGTGAGCAAATGATGACAGAATTGATCGTTTTTGGGTGAACTGTTCCCTTTAAATGGTACTATTGTGAAATGTTTATAGCTGTTTATGAATCAAAAGTGTTGCACTTTTAAATGAAATATCTTAAAACTGCTAGATTAGTCAGATCCAATTAGCTGTTATTGACAAAACATGAGAAACCCTGCTCTTAAACTACTTGTTTACTGTAGTTATTGTTTTTATATGGATAGCCTTTCCATTTTGCCATATAGAATATATTAGAACGCTCTATAAATCTCTGCTTTATTATTATATTTCCTGCCCTTATTCAAGCAAATCAGAGGGCAACATTTCTGAAGACCAAATAATCCTCGCTGATGTATAAATGTGGGTGTCAGTATGAAGCATTTTTGCAACCCGTCTAATGCTTAATGTCCATGTTGACGTTAAAACGCACATGCCGTTCTCTCTGTGAATAATGAAATCGGTTTGTAAAAGCAGTCTGTGCTCGTATAACTTATTCAAAAGCGCATTAGCAATCAGCGAAAGCAGCAAGTTTGAGACTTATGGAGGAAAGTGTTTACAAAGGGCCCCTAATGAAGTCTTAATTATGTTTAATCACGTTGCCTACCTCATTGTTGTTTTGATACGCAATAGTGACTGAACAGAATATGCAAATGTTTAGCGAGTTAATGGTTGACATGCAGCTGTGAATGCCGTCGTTTCTTAACTCATTCTGCATGATGACCTTTTAAGTGGAGCAAAAAGAGCGAAAGTGACAATGCTGATGAATAATGGATGATTAAAAAGGCTTTGGAAAAAGCTTAATGGTGGAATTAAATTTACTATAATAACAGATTTGCATGGGGGCCGTCATTCCGCTAATATTTAAAGTGGAAGTTTAAATACAGCTTTATGGCGTGGCATTGAGAGATATGTTAAAACGCATTGTATGCATAATGCACAGCTCATACTTCACTATTGGAGGAGAACAGATTTCACTGTATAATTCAAGGTCAGCTGCATCTCCTGTACAGTTTATCCATCATATTCACAAACATCCACAACTAGGAATTATCAGCCTTTGCATGTCGCGGATGCATGATATTTGTTCAGTAAAATAACTATGATATAATAATAATAATTATAAGCCATATAATAATACCAGTGGTGGGAGAATTACACAAACTACAGTATTATTAAATAATTATTAAAAGAATAAAAGCTACCATTTTAAATACATGAGCCAAAAGTAGTTGATTTTTAATGTGTTTAAGTATTAAAATGATTGATGAATGTTTGGGAGGAGTATTGTATTGCACAAAAATGAATAAAGCAAAAAAAAAAAAAAACATATTATATTATATATATTATGGCTATACGATTCATTTGAATCAGTGAGATGTTTACTTAAGACTCACTCTAAACGGATCATTTGAATCAGTTGTTGAGTTGAAACTCACTCTGAATTGATCACTTGAATCAGTGAGTCATTTACTTGAGACTCATTCTGAATAGATCATTTGAATCAGTGAGTCATTTACTTGAGACTCATTCTGAATCGATCATTTGAATCAGTGAGTCATTTACTTGACACTCATTCTGAATAGATCATTTGAATCAGTAAGTTGTTTACTCAAGACTCACTGTGAACAGATCATTTGAATTAGAGAGTCGATTTCCTGACATCATTCTGAATAGATCATTTGAATCAGTGAGTTGTTTACTTAAGACTCATTCTGAATAGATCATTTGAATCAGTGAGTCATTTACTTGAGACTCATTCTGAATAAATCATTTGAATCAGTGAGTCATTTACTTAAGACTCACTCTGAATTGATAACTTGAATCAGTGAGTCATTTACTTAAGACTCATTCTGAATAAATCATTTGAATCAGTGAGTCATTTATTTGAGACTCATTCTGAATAGATAATTTGAATCAGTGAGTTGTTTACTCAAGACTCACTCTGAACAGATTATTTGCATCAATGAGTTGTTTACTCGAGACTTACTCTGAACAGTTCATTTAAAGCAGCGAGTAGTTGATCAAAGACTCACTCTAATTGGATCATCTGAATCAGTGAGTTGTTTACTCGAGACTTTCTGTGAACAGGTCATTTAAATCAGAGGGTTGTTGACTGGAGACTCACTCTGAACAGATTTGAATCAACGACTTGTTGATTTGACACTCTAAATGAATCATTTGTATCAGTGAGTCATTTACTTGAGACTCATTCTGAATAGACCATTTAAATTAGTAAGTCATTGACTAAAGACTCACTCTAAACCCATCATTTGAACTAATGAGTTGTTTGAGACTTGAGACTCTCGTGTGAATCAAGTTGTTGATTTGATACTCACTCTGAACAGATCATTTGAATCAGTTAGTTGACTAAAGTCTCACTCTGAACAGATTATTTGAAATGACAAGTTGTTGATTTGACACTTACTCTGAATGAATCATTTGTATCATTGAGTCATTTATTTGAGACTCATTCTGAATAGATCATTTGAATTAGTGAGTCGTTGTCTAAAGACTCACTCTAAACAGATCATTTCAACCAGTGAGTTGTTCGAGATTTGAGACTCTCATAACAGATCATATGAATCAAGTTGTTGATTTGAGACTCACTCTGAACAGATCATTTGAATCAGTGAGTTGTTTACTTGAGAATCTCTCTGAACAGATTATTTGAATCAGAGTTGTTTACTCGAGACTCACTCTGAACAAATGATTTTGCAATAGTTCACTAAATAATACTCATACATCGTTTAATACAATGTAGAAAAGAAGACAGCGAGGAACTTTCTGTCCTCCAGCTTTTCTCTTCCTGTGAATGTGTTTGTTTTTGTCTCTAAACGTGTGTAGTATTGTATTATTCATCTCCCCCAGAGCCGTGAATATCTGCGTCCTCAGTGAGAGCCGTACTCTGCCAACACAACAGCAGAGGATTTAAAACAACAACACCGGCAATTAATGAAGAGCGAGTGCACGGCGCCGTGCAGGATTTTAAGAGCCACTGAAAGAGCTTTCTGTGGCCTTGGATGTGGAGTGTTGATGTGGGAGGCTGAAGTCTGTACTCTAGTGTTTCTCTACTCACAGCTGATATCGAGTTGATTTGGGTGCAGGATATTTCAACTCTGCCATTTAGACTCAGTTTACCTCAATTAAAAAGCGTACAATTCTTTAAATGAAAATGCTAAATGTTGTGCACCGTAATTATAGTACTCAAGTAAATAAAACAGATTCTCTGAGGGGCTTTTTACAGTAATTTTAGGTTCAATTATTTTTATTTTTTAATAATCCAAAGAACAATTTTCACATTTACACTATATCCAGCATCTTCACGTAATAACACTGTCTTGACTAGTGCGGTTGAATGACACTTGTCCTGCGAGCACTGTACAAATATGGCGGCGCTAATGACACATGCTCAGGGTCCCTATGCGGTATATTAGGCTTGGGCGATATTACGGTATTATGGTATACCGCGGGATCTAAAAATAGCAACGGTGTCAGTTTCAATACCGTTATACCGTCGTAAAGTATTAAATATCCTTTATTTAATGCCTAAAAAACGTGTGTGTGGTTGTCATCACGGGACAGTGTGGAGGAGAGAGATAGAGGAAGAGGGAGGGGGAGAGGGAGAGAGGGACAGGGAGATGTGACGTGACGAGTCGCGCTTCAAAGTGTCCTGCAGTTTGGCAGTTTAGACTGAACAGAAGGGAGACGTGGTTAATATGAACGAGAGGTCTGCATTAGAGCTGAAGATCTTTGCCCGAACCCGGCGAGACCCGAAAAAATCCAAATCCCTGCATTAAAATCCATCCCTGCAAAGGTGAAGCAAATTATGACGAAGTAGTAAAAAAAGAGAATTTTGACGGCGGTCAAGCCAGTCAGAAAGAGCGGTTATTCCAGCCGCAGGTATTTAGCGGTCGCTCATAAACTGCGTATTACGGTAGAGCCCTAAACCGCAAGCTGACAGGTAAAATGACGAGGCCACTCGCTACCCTGAAACTACGGTTATGGAAAATTAAATGGATGTTCCTGACTGGTATAAGATGAATAAACAATCCTACCTAAAACTTGCAAAATCAGCCAGATCAGAACTCTGCATCTCGGCCTGTAGCAGTAGCAGTGAAACGGTGTTCAGTGCTGCTGGACGCACATGAGCGCAAGACTGCGCTAAAGCCAGTGGATTTAATAATGTTCCTCCACAAACACACGTAGCCTAATCTTGGTGAGTAAAGGGTTTTAAATTATAAATAAATATTAATTAAACCATAAAATCATAATGTAGACAGAGTATACAGGCTAATGGTGGCATTATTCTTTTAATATTCAGCTTCAATTTAGTTACTGCCAAAATACCCGTCATCATTTACAGTTTATTTGATTTGTTAAGCAAGATTTCTTTTCATTGGTGTGTTGGCCAATTTAAAGGCTAAGTGCATGTAGACCTATAGAGTGCTGAGATGTTACGATGTTACAGAGGACTTATTTTATTTCTTTGTTCCAACTTTCAAGTGGGATATAGTCTACATTTGTTACGAATAAATGCTGTTAAAACATATAAATGACTCATTCTTGAAAAAATGCATTAGAGCTGTAAGGGCTCGGGCTTTATAAAGCTGTCAATCAAAATGTACGTGTCGGACTCGGGACCCATCGGGTATAATTTTTATGGCCCGATTACAGCTCTCTGCATTCCCGCGGGAGCCGGCCAGATTTCTTACGGTGTGGGAGTAAATTTCTGAATAAATCGCGGGAGAGATGTGTGTGTGTTTGTGTAAGACAGAGAAAGTCTGTCTGTCTGTCTGTCTGTCTCTCTGTCTCTCTCTCTCTCTCTCTCTCTCTCTCTCTCTCTCAATGGTTACGCCCTATTCACACGGGGCTTCAGCGTCAACGCTTGACTGAAGGCGTGTCTGAAGTTGGAGCTGAAGCGATCGTCATAGAAGCGTCAGCCAATGAAATTCAGTCAGCAATAGGCCACTGTCTGAGCTGGTGTATTTGCATACAGCGATCTGATTGGCTGACGCTTCCGTCGGCGCTTGAAAAGTTGAGCTGGTCCCAACTTCTGCAGCGAGGAACGCTTCTGAAGCGCCGCCGACGGATCCACAATGCAGTTCGGCAACGCCTGACGTCACCCATTCAAAGTGAATGGGAAGCGTTGACGCTGACGCCCCGTGTGAATAGGGCGTTAGGCTCAAGCCAACAGTTTGGTGACGCTGTCTGAGCCTTACGTCATAATTTTTTTTATTACGCCGGTAATACCGGATACCGGGGTAAAATATGGAGGCGGTTTGACGGTCTCAAAATTTGGACACCGCCCAAGCCTATAGTATATATATATGAACTCGTACGAATTAGCCACTTAACTGA
>NC_141026.1:60270000-60287500 GCF_052040795.2 Danio rerio
AATGTCGTGAGTGCTTCTTGCACGCCCCCTCAAATATAAGCCTATCTTCTTCTGCACTCTCAAATAAACACTGCTGAAATGCGATTTAGTGCGTTTATGTAACGAGTATGTCTCCAGCATTTATAATATTTGCTAGGAATATTGATGAATGTCTCCAATACCTACAGAGCGGTATTAATGCGTCCTGAAGTTAAATGGCTACGTGTTTGCTGGCCTCACGCATCACGCACCTGTCAGTCAGTCAGTCAGCAAGTAACCTTGAAGGGTTAAACAAATGACGAACAGCACTACTGCAGTTACAGAAACGTTTGCGCTGTTTTAATTTACTTACCCTTTAATAGGGTAATAGGGGTTTAATCGTTACCTGCTATTAAAAAATTTAATGTTTTGAATGAGAAGCTGTAATGTAGCCGTGGCAGGATCGATTTTGATGTGGTGCCCCACCATGGAAGAATGAATGTAGTGGAAACCATGTTAGATTAGTGAAAAATTGCATATTTATATTTTATAATGGCGACACGGTGGCTGAAACAGTGGACAGTCCTGGCTGGGTCAATTGGCTTTTCTGTGTGGAGTTTGCATGCTCTCCCGGTGTTGGCGTGGGTTTCCTCCGGGTGCTCAGGTTTCCCCCACAATCCAAACACATGTGCTATAGGGGAATTAAATTTGCTAAATTAGCCGTAGTGTATGAGTGTTTCCCAGTACTAGGTTGCAGCTGGAAGGGCATGCGCCGTGTAAAAAATATGCTGGATAAGTTGGCGGTTCATTCCGCTGTGATGACCCCTGATTAATAAAGGGACTAAGCTGAAGAAAAATGAACCAATTAATATTTTATAATCATAATGTGTTATTTTAAGGGGGAATTTGCATGTAAAAGAATCTTGTTGCATTACTAATGTGTGTGTGTGTGTGTGTGTACGTGTTTTTGTGACATATCAGGACACAAATCTGTATAATGACATGAGTATGACACAGGTATTACAAAAAGGAGGTGAAATATTGGTGACGTCTCGTTTCTCAAAATGCTTATTAATCCTACAGAATGAGTTTATTCAGAGTAAAGCTGCACACAGTCTCCTGTGATGGTTGGGTTTAGGGGTAGGGTGGGGTGAGGGCAATATAATATACGGTTTGGACAATATAAAATGAATAGAAACCTATGTAGTGTCCCCACTTTTCACAAAAACAAACATGTGTGTGTAGGATTATATTTGTTATATATTATATTATTACTTGAAAGGAAAAAACATTAATTACAATTAATAGAATAACCATATTTTGTGTTATATCATATAGACTGAGTTTATGTACACAACTACACAAATCACTGAACACACAAACACACAAATGCTCAAGAAGCAATCATTGCCTTCAAACAAACCAAATCCAAGAGGACAAGAAAAAAACAGAAACAAAACAATCAAAGCACATCTAGCGAAAAAAAAAAAAACAGCAGACGGTAATCAGTTTTCTGGATCAGCTGAACACAACAGACAGATGTGCTCTTTCTACACGCAGAAAATACTCTTCTCCTGAATTATTGACATCCTCTGCCTGTTCAGGTTACTATATAAAGTGCTGTGTGCTTTCGCAATGATTCTGACATCTAAGAGCCTGTTAAACCAATGAGGGCGAGGTTCTGTGAGGCCAAGAATACATCCAGTCAAAATGATTCACCCTCCTGTGAATTAGTTTTCTTTTTCAAATATTTCCCAAATGATGTCGAGCAGATTCAGGAATTTTTCACAGTATTTCCAATAATATTTTTTCTTCTGGAGAAAGTCTTATTTGTTTTATTTCGGCTAGAATAAAAGCAGTTTTAAACATTTTTTACACCCATTTTAAGGTCAATATTATTAGCCCCCTTAAAGGTTCACGAAACCCTTGAGTACTTACGTTTTTAAGATGTTAACAGATTTGTGTGTGTTGAGCATCAGTTAGGACAATGTTAGCACCTGTTAGCTTTAATTGTGGGGTGCGTTCACACCTGTAAATCGATTAATTTGTTCCGAAACAGGGATAAAAATTGTAACATTGTTGCTCTTTGTTCTTGGTGCGGTTCGCTTTCACATGACAAAGTTTCTAAAAGGACCAAAACTAGTCATGCGTGAGTAAACTCTTCTCACATTGATGAGAGTTTCAGGGTTTATTTTGCAGAGTCCCGCTTACCTGTCATGCCTTATTTAAGTTATGACGATGAGCATGAAGACAATAAGTGATGTGAACACCGGGGGGGTTTGGTGGTGATTGACAGGGTGGCAGGATTGACTTAGGATGTCTTAAATGACCTCCTGCACAACTCAATTCTCACTTCATATAGCCCTATGCCTATTACATATCCATAAAACACTGTGATATAGCTGGGCTTGGATCCTATCATTTTCTCACTACAATCGATCTGCTCTAGAGTTCGTTTAAATCAAGCCTCATTCAGGCGATCTCGGCTCGATTGCTTTGGCGCTGACCCGAGTGCGATTGCTGGATTCACATATGCCAAACAAACCACGCTAACTGGCAAACGAGACAGGTTCTGAAACAAAAGTCTAGGTGTGAAAGCACCCGGAGTTAAGGGCGTCACACACCGAAAGCGCCGCTCAATGGCACGACACGGCGCACACAGGACAGTTGAAAGTATCACACACCAGACGTGCACATTTGAATGTTATTTAACCTGAAACTATTCAGATGGCGTTCTGTGGAGCAGCAGAAATATGAACAGTGTTCTAAGTGGTGGCTGGGCGCCGGTGTATGTACGCTGCGCATTGCCAAGCGCCGCTTCTGGGGCCTCATGTATCAACGCTGCGTACGCACAAAAACTTTGCGTACGCCAGGTTTCACGCTCAGAATCGCTCACGTTTGGATTTACTAACAAGGAACTGAATGTGGGAATGTGCGCAGCTCCATGCCAGCTTTCTGGCTGGCGTACGCACATTTTTTGTGCGAGTCTGTTTTATTTCCATTGGCGACTCCTAGAGGCAGTTGTGTTTAATTCCTCTCTACAAAGTGTCTGAGCCTTGCAATGGCAGCTGTATGAGACGGGTTCAGCAGGTATATAAGGTTTCCACACCATACATTTGACCAGCCAAACATTAAAGCGCAATTTGCAGCGGTCGCCTGTTTTCCCAATGTAATCTGAGCGATCTACTGCACGCACATTGCTATAAAGACTCTATCTGAAGATGAATTTGCATGCGTGAATCAGAAACATTTCCATTCAATAAATGTGCAAATTAAATATGATGCACAAACTTATTAATGATTCCTACTTGTCTTCCTCGTGATAAATAGTGGGCAAAATCTGATATGTAGCGGGGGGAAAAGAAGAAAGAGTTCATCAGACGCTGGATTCGAGCCGAGTTCATGCTCGAATGTGTCAAAACATGTTGATCTGCGTCTACGAGCTGCGCCACTGTGACTGTTAAGAATGCTGCAACATTTTACACCTATAAACCTCACTATTTCTTTTTAATTCACTTGGTGCGATGTTCAGACCCAACTGTGTTAACCGCATCAGCTAAACTCTCCCACTCTATTTTTTTCTTTTGTTGTTAATTCCGGAGGACAAACTTGCAAATAACACCGCTTTTCTTCGGTCTACCTCCGAAATCAGCACCTTCAGTTCACATTCTGTTCAAAGTTTCTCTTTTTGCTTGCTTTTGCCTTTGCTTTTTCCTTGGGTTTTGCCAAAGTAGAGTCATTAGCATATTCATAGGGGGGAGGAGGCAGGGAGGGGTTTTGTGCTCGTGCATGTTGTGCTCAGTTTCACCTTCATTCGGATGTACAAAAGAATATGCGTGAGATTCGGCGTACGCAGTGTTTCATACATCTGAATTTTTTTCTGCGTACGCACATTTACAGCTTTGTGCGTACGCAATGTTTTAGTATGATTTCCACGCAAGTCTTAGTACATGAGGCCCCTGGTGTGCGACCTGCTTTAAAGTCACCACTCTTTCAGAAACAGGCTTGACTTACTCTGCTTTCTCCAGTTTGACAAACCTGCCATTTTGAAATAGGAAAACCCAAAGTTTCTCTCATTTTTTGGATTAACATACTCTGAGTTTTAACTTAACCTCCTTTCTGAAACGGGGCCCTGGTCTCAGTCCTCCTGTGACTAATAATTGTGACTTCAATTGTATATTTTACTGTAAACTTTAACATTATCATTAAACAAACCAACAATAATAGACTAAATCCTATATTAACTGCAGCTACAATCAAACTTGATCATTTATTGTCATCGAAAAATAATGAAAGTTTCTGAAATTCACATTTTAATTGTCTCAGGGCTCGAAATTGCGACCATTTTGGTCGCATATGCGCCCGAAAATTAATCTATGCGACCTCATAATATATATGGGAGCATTAGTGCGACTGCAGATAATGGTTGTAGTGCGACCTGTTTTGATTTTTTTGTAAAAACGTGCTGAATCGCTCTTCCCTGCCGCTATATTGGTTCATATTAGCTGTCATTCACTCAAGGTATTCCACTGTTAGATGACAGGGAAGGAGCTTTAATGACCACGGGAAATGCAAACGGCTAAAAAGTAAAGACTTAAAGCACACAGGTTTGCAAACCCCACCTAAAGTTGAGGCGCAGATGAAAGTGATCATGACACGTCACGTGGTGAATAATTATCCACCAGCTGAGATCAATCGAGTACGCGCTTCTTGGAGAAGGTGCCCGAATCTCCATGCGTTGCATTCACTGCGTGTTCAGCGCAAATGTCCGCTAAAAGTCAAATCTAATACTGCACATATCATCGCCGAAGAAGCTCGCCTTTACTAAGTTTACACTGAAACTGCGGCTCATAACAAAGACCGGTATTGGGCAGGTGGTCAGCGCAAGAATCCTGCTCTGCCTGCTCATAAATTGGGTCGGCTGACTCTCCAGCTTTCCACTAACACAGAAACATGAAGATCAGCTCAGACTGAACCTTTAAATTGACACAAACTGAAACCAAAACTTTTAAAGAGTGATAAAAGTGAGACTTTACTTACTTTCTTTTGTCTATTCTTTTTTGAGGTGTATATTATTATTTTTTTATTTATTTACTGATGACTACTTTGCAGCTTTCATCATTGAATTGAATGATTTATTATAATCTTTTATTTGTTTTGTTGCAGAAATATTATTTATTAAATTGACATGCATATAAAAACAGCAGTACAAAATAAATATTTCTTATTGCAATGCTTCATTTTTGTTTGATGTAAACTATACAATTATTTTATATAAAGTAACAGACTTTTTATAGCAGATAACCTACATTCATGCACATTCAAGGCAGTATCATAATGAGAAATGGAATTCATCGTTACTATTATTGTCATTTTTTTATCATCATTAATATTCTATGGCCTAATTATTAGACATTCATTTTGGAATTATTGCACACAAATATCAATGTCTTCGCAGCATTAGTTAGATAGTTGTTTCTGGTTTTTGTCAGTCCTATTAATGTTGTTTTAAAATACAACAAATCCCTTAAAAAACAATTTGCAGCGGTGCTCATTCATTTTTGGTGGGTGCTCCTAAATTTTTTCTGGTGCTCCTAAAATTTTTTTGTGCTCCTAAATATTTGAAGTTGGGAGCACCAGTGCTACCAAGTAACAAAGTTAATTTCGAGCCCTGTGTCTGATTGGGATTTAGTTACAAAATGCAAATAGCAAACACTTTCAATTGTTGACACATCCAGAGTTGCCATGGTTACCATGTCTGTGAGGTCTGATTTAATTAAGTCATTTACTAAATCACTACTTTCAAAAAGTGATGTGCTCATTAGCCCAGTTTTACTGAGTTGCAAATATTCACAAACTGGCATTAATGGAAAATAATCGCCAATGAAAAGCTATAATAATTAGCAATCTGTTGGGTTCTTTCTGGCAAAGCATGCACTGCTTAAAAGCTGAAAGACAAATGCATTCATTAAAATTAAAAAGACAGAAAAAGAAAAAAAAAACATTTGATCCGCTCTTCCAAAGGAGGGCGCTGTTTTCAGCATCCTCACATTAGAAGGAGATTCGTTCATTAGAGAAAATAATTCAACATAGAAACCCTTTCAGAGAAATCCTCCACAAGCGGCATGTCCTTCAACACATGCACTAAATGTATTTGCATGCATTTCTCCTCCTCTAAAGTTCATTTGAATATTCATTTGAAGAAATCGATTCGCTGGGAAGCTTCGTTTGAAAGAATCGGTTCAGTGGAAATGATTCACATTTTATTTTTCTATGCCTTTCACAGAAAGTTGTCAAATTAAGTAAACAGAACTAAACACAAAAGGAGATATCAACATATATTGGCTGTTTTAGGAACTTGTCTTTCACTAATAAGTAATTTAAACCATGGTGATGTCTTGTTTTCAACATGTAAACATGCCATTATTCCATGAAATTATGGAGGAAATTATAGCATCCCAATTCTGGAAAGTTGGTATGTTTTGTAAAAATGCAATACAGTGAAGAATGTTAGATTGGTTAACTATATTTAACCTTCTTTTAAACTGTTAAATGTGCAAAGACAATTTGACCAAATAAGCATTATGTGAATATAAAGACATTTCGATTTTGATGAATGCAACACTACAAAAATGTTGGAACGAATACATTTAACACAATTTCACACCAACTCTCCTTTTAATTACAATGTTTATTTATTTGAAAATTGACGATACTAACTGATCCGTAGTTTTGTACAACCTGACATGGTAGAAGACTTCAGTCAAACATCCCATATGAAAACATAAATAAATACCATAGTAATTATAGCAAATACTAGAGCATTTTTTAACTATATAGTATATAGTAACATGCATTATATTGTCTGTCTTGTAGCTTTTACAACACTTTGTTAATGGATGCTCCTACTGTAGAATAAACTATAGTGAACTGATGAACTGTAATAAATACAGTATAGTTCAGTTTTAACTGCAGTAAATTGTGGTGTATTATAATATACCCTCAAGAAAATATAGTACTATATTGTAAATGGTAAAAATTCTTTGAAATTTTGCATTCAAAAGGTTATTTTTCTGTAAAAAAGTCTGTTATGACTTTGCCACAAAATGTTTAGAAATCCAGCTCCTTTAGTACCTAATTTTGTGCTTATTATTGTAGACTTTTAAGCTTATGAGTTTCATTTTATCTCTTTGCACAAGCTTTTAATTGTCAGTCAAAACACTGAAAACACTTTTGTCAATTAAATATAAGGTAAAGACAATAAAAAACAACATAACAGATTCTTAAATTTGATAAAAACTCCCCATTTTAAATTGTAGTTGCATTAAGTTCAATTATATTAATCAATTAACGCAGTATTACTACCTGAGGCCTTTCTTTTGTACTGCTTCAGCTCAGGTGTACCTTTAAGCTATTGTTTTCTGTAGTTGAATTAAACGTTAAGTTAAATAATTTAGGCTAGAATACTTCAGTGGTTTGTTATTTAGACTGTTCTGTGTGAATGAGACATTCTTCATCCCTTACCTGACAGAAAATTAGTAAAACGTGTGGCGTTGTTCATAATGTTTGTCAGGCGTCGAGTGATTTACAAACGCTTGCGAATCTGTGCGACTGAATCGTTTGAAGGAATCGGTTCAGATGAATGATTCATTTGTGAATCGCTCACATCAGCCACTGCAGGCAGGCAGCCGAACCCGCCGCCTGTGATGGAGGAGCGGATCTGATCCGATTTTACCGGCTCCTCCGACAAATATGCTGCTCGAACAAACCCGGTTTCCACATAAAATCACCGAAACCACCGACTAATTGATATGTGAACTGAATCAGGTAAAGCTGTTTATTCATAATGTATGTCCTGTGTTTGAGTGTTTGTTCAGTTCAACTGTCACATGGGTCGCGTCTCAAAACCCAGTTTGCTCCCTATATTGACAACATCTGTAGCCATTATATATTAAAATCCTAAGGTGCTTACAGCTTAACCTGTATTTTAAAGCCGAGAACACGTGTAAATATGTTACTTGTATACTGTAGTAGCATTCAGGCATCTTTGTTTTGAACCCAAGTGCACTGTCTAGTAAGTGAGCTCAGTAGGTTTTCAAACACAGCCAGAGTCCGCATTGCGGCCTGCTCCGGTATATACAGAGCTCTTTATTAACACCTGTGTTAAATGTAAGGGTTTATGTATTCGATGAAGTGATAATAAGCGGTGACGGATGGCTGACAGCTGTCATCTGTTTGTTTTGAAGCGATTGTGAGGCTGGAATTAGCTGTCAAACAAACATGTCTCAGATTGATTCGCGCCAAAGCTTGGAAAACGTCAAAACATACGGCGGGATTTAATGTGTTATTTTGTTTATTTAATATCAGTGGAGCTAACTCTTATTTCTGTTCTTTTGTTTTAATGTTTAGCAGTACATTGATGGATTTAATCCCAGTCACCGTTGGCAGTCAGTCTGTGTTAGCATAGCTCTCGTACTGCTAATAGCCTTCAGCCTCTTGTATAAAACGAGTTTTATTTGCATATACATTGTGTAAGGGTATACAATTAATATGTAAATATGAATACCAATGTTTGTGTTAGGATTTAAAGCTTCACTGACTCTTATCCGTTCGGTTAGCATAGAAGCTAACAAACACAGCGGCTACGGAAGTCGAATTGAAAACATCACCAGGACGTGGATTTTAGGAAGATTTTGCTTTTTATTAATCATTTATTTTTTGCTTTTTTTAGTACTTATTTGCGTGACAACGAGTGTGCTGAAACAAATAACATTATGGGTACCGTAATAAAGTATGCGTACCAGAAAGTGACACGTAAATACATGGTATATTATTATTTTAAATAAGCTATATTTCTATCTACCATCACAATGGCACAACATTTTAGCATAAGATTTTTTTTGTACCAAATGCACTGTTATTCAGCCGTAAACCATGGTATACTTCTGTGTTTTACAATGCCATTTATTTTCAGGTTACTTTTTTATTTGATGTGTTGTAAGTTAGCCTACAGTTATTATTGATGTAATAGATTTGACATAGCATATTTGTGTGCATTATAGTAATAAATTATTGCAGTATTTTAGTTAATTGTGACACACAGACACACCTTATTTTCTTATTTACAATACAGTATGCCTCATCCCAATATGTAAAAGTAACATATATATATATATATATATATATATATATATATATATATATATATATATATATATACAATTGTAAACATCTATATATGTTGCATAAAGTCTACACATTTAAATCCATATTGTATTATTATTATTATTTATCTTTGTATTTGTATTAGTATACATTTATAACATCTATCAATTCTATCCATCTTGCATATAGTATACAGATTTAAATCTGTATTTTGTAATATATAATTTATTATTATTATTTTAAACCTATATATTTAAAGTTGGTGTTGAAGGATTTGTAAAGGGCGTCACAGTGGCGCAGTGAGTAGCACGATTGCCTCACAGCAAGAAGGTTGCTGGTTCGAGTCCTGGCTGGGTCAGTCGGCATTTCTGTGTGGTGTTTGCATGTTCTCCCCGAGTTGACATGGGTTTCCTCCGGGCACTCCAGTTTCCCCCACAGTCCAAACACATGTGCTATAGGGGAATTGATGAACTAAATTGGCCATAGTGTATCAGTGTGAATCAAGTGTGCCGCAAGCCTACGTTTGAGTGAAGGTTTCGGCCGTTAGATCGCCCCCTGGGGGCTGGCTGCAGTACAAGTCATAAAGCCCGCCTCCTCCGTGTTAATGAAGGAGACTTGAGCCCAAATAAAAAAAAATATTACACTTGCAATAAAATGTCCCGAAAGATAGTTCTGGTCGATTAAGGCACTGGTTATTGTGCTGAAATAGGTGCAGATCTTCATTTTTGTAAACAGTTTGTTTTTAGCAGTAATTTAATGCTGGGCGTGTCATCGTGATTGACAGCTGTGATTGACAGTTTCTCAAAGCGCGGCGTCTGAGCTTCGGCAGGAGACTGAAGTAGACTGAAATGTTATTATTCGATTTCTGTGTTATTTTACCATGACAAAATGAGTTCAGCAGTAAACTATAGTTTCTGACATACATGATCCTGGTGGAACACTGTTTATTCGCTAAGTTCAGGGCTTTTTTCGGGCTTTATTAGTTTGCTGATACACGCCTAGCCACCCAGATAGCAAAACACAGTTCCGGCTAGATTCTCGCCTGCCGGAGACTTATCTCTTAGAGCTCAGACTGACTAATGTTACCTCTGCTGGACCTACTCCGGATGCCTGGACTCACTGCCCGATTCCAGTCCGAGTCAATCGAGCCAGATGCGGCGGCCGAGCGAGCAGGCGCTGCCGCATGCGAGCCGGAATCAGCCCGCGACGCCGCGAGTAAGTTATGCGCTGCGGCCTGAAGCTGGCGCGATTGAATATATAATACCCTCATATTTGTTAACGTTATTACATCCATTTGTGTTGATATGACAGCAAACGCATGCTGAGAAGTTCGGGGGGCGTGGTTGATTTTACATAAAGCGTTTGATTGGAAGCTCGACTCTGCTCATTTTCGCGGCTCCTCCTCTGGCTCCATCAGACAATCCTTCTGCGCATGTCTGGCTCCAATTTCAGCAGTCTTTTGCGACAGTTTGTGCCCGTCAAGCAGGCGTTTTGCCCTCAAGGCGTTCAATGGGAAAAAGGGCTGTCGCGTCGTCCATATTTTTTACAGTCATTGGTGTGAATGCAAGAGTGTATGGGTGTTTCCCAGAACTGGGTTGCGGCTGGATGGGAATCCACTGTGTAAAACATATGCTGGATAACTTGCCGGTTCATTCCGCTGTGGCGACCCCTGAATAATAAAGGGACTAAGCTGAAAAGAAAATGAATGAATGAATGCAAGGACATTTTTAATGAATTGTGTTTGTATATTTAAATAAGATGCTCACTCATGCACACACACACACACACACACACACACATAAATATATGTGTCTGAGTCTTAGGGTGCTTTCACGTTAGCACTTTTGGTCCACACCTGGACCAAACACATCGAACTTGGGTGCGGTCCAGGCAAATGAACCAAGTGTGAAAGCACCCTTATTTAATATACAGAATTCAAAGGGGCACAAAACCAGCTGTCTCAGCAGGGTGTTTTCACACCTTTAGTTTGGAAAAAGTCAGGAAAGTGGGTGTGTCCAGCTCTGTTTAGTTGGGAGTGTCAGGGGAGGGAAAGAGGGAAGGTTTTGCATTAAATTGGGAGTTTCCGTTTGGGCACGCGCTGATTTTCACAGAGGCAAAACAAACACAGACGCAGGGGAGAAAGACAGTGACTGTGTTTTCATGGACATCAGTAATAGAATTATTTGCCAAACTATTAATTTGTCGACTTTAACTGCAGTTTGGCGCTTTCTCTTTCATTCAGGAGCATTTCATTAGGCTACGTGTGTTTGTGGAGGAACATTATTAAATCCACTGGCTTTAGCGCAGTCTTGCGCTCATGTGCGTCCAGCAGCACTGAACACCGTTTCACTGCTACTGCTACAGGCCGAGATGCAGAGTTCTGATCTGGCTGATTTTGCAAGTTTTAGGTAGGATTGTTTATTCATCTTATACCAGTCAGGAACATCCATTTAATTTTCCATGACCGTAGTTTCAGGGTAGCGAGTGGCCTCGTCATTTTACCTGTCAGCTTGCGGTTTAGGGCTCTACCGTAATACGCAGTGTATGAGCGACCGCTAAATACCTGCGGCTGGAATAACCGCTCTTTCTGACTGGCTTGACCGCCGTCAAAATTCTCTTTTTTTACTACTTCGTCATAATTTGCTTCACCTTTGCAGGGATGGATTTTAATGCAGGGATGTGGATTTTTTCGGGTCTCGCCAGGTTTGGGCAAAGATCTTCAGCTCTAATGCAGACCTCTCGTTCATATTAACCACGTCTCTCTTCTGTTCAGTCTAAACTGCCAAACTGCAGGACACTTTGAAGCGCGACTCGTCACGTCACGTCTCCCTGTCCCTCTCTCCCTCTCCCCCTCCCTCTTCCTCTATCTCTCTCCTCCACACTGTCCCGTGATGACAACCACACACACGTTTTTTAGGCATTAAATAAAGGATATTTAATACTTTATGACGGTATAACGGTATTGAAACTGACACCGTTGCTATTTTTAGATCCCGCGGTAGACCATAATACCGTAATATCGCCCAAGCCTAATGGAGTGTTTGTTACCGCATGGCGAATGGGAGAAAAAACCTCTGCATTTCTCGGTTACTTAGATGCACTTGGTAGGAAGCGTCAGAAAGCCGTGTGTATAGACTATCCTGTCACAAAATGCGGCGAAAAATCTGCACGACGGTAAAAGTTTGATTGCGGAGTTTACATGTTTACACTCACAGAGCAGCATTTACAGCGGATCTTTTAGTTTATAATATTGTAGTGATGTTAACGTACTGTAAACTTAGAAACTAAATAATTTTGACTTAGGTCGGTCTTTAAACACTGCAAGAGTACTGCTGACGATACGAACTGACTTTACCTCTGAATAAACATAAACAAACAAAGACCACTGATCGCTCACTTACCAAATCTGTAAAGACAAGACAATCAACACCAACTAGAGCTGCGTCTTTTTTAAAAGTAGACGAGCAGCAAATCAGGATTTCACCATTTCCAGATGCGAAAAGCTCTCGGGTAAATGATGCTCCATGCAAACATATTTCTGTTGCATGTCACGTGCACTGTAGTCCACACGTGAGTCCAGCTGCACTCTCATAGCGGGGAAATGAAAACAAACCCTTCATTGCAGCAAATTTATGAATAAAACACTGACGACCTGTGTCTCCAAACAATTCTTCTTTTTCTACTTGTTTTGGCAACACAACGTGGCGTCTCTCTGCTGTCTGAACACTGTAACAGGTAAAAACGGTCTTCAAAGCTATCATGCATATTAATGAAGTTGCACCGCACGCGCTGATTGGTTTGAACCAAACTATACTCATGAATTAATGCTGCTCACTCAGAGACATCACGATGCACTCCCAGGTACAGACATCCAGTGTCCACTCTGGAATAAACGCAAGGATCTAACTGGTGTGACGCAGCTTCAAAAATTAGTTTCGAACCGAATTTGCTCAAAATAACGCAAAAACAAAAAAGACTTGATCTCTGTGCTGACACAGACGCTCATTTTTGATTATATGGTTTCATTTAGATAGATAGGTTTCCGTTTAAATTAATGAAAAATATACATATAATGTGTTTGTAAAGTGTTTTTTCATGACATATTCACCAGTAAAATACATTGCGGTTGTGTCTGAAACTAATGTTAGGGTTGTAGCCGGCATGCCTCCCGATCTCTCACTCTCTCCCGCTCCCTCTATGCCGGTCATTTATGTAGGTCCGCCTTCACGACAGCTGATGCCTGTCATTTCTGTAGGTCCGCCTTTTTGACAGCTGATTGGTCAGGAGACCGATCTATCATCATTTGGCGACGCAGCGCGGGAATGTAAAAAGCATGTCAGGAAGAGCGGGAGAGAGAGAGCGCTTTTTCCTTTGATCTCGTTTTTCGTGTATTTTTCTGACATGATTATGATTTTCATTGTTTTTGCTTAACTTTCGTTTGGGTAAAATTATTTTGCATTGCGTTTGCCCACTTTAAGAAATTTTGTGAGGTTTGTACATGTTTATTTCAATTGATTTGTATATTATTTTTTAGCTCCGACATTATAGCTGTATCTCCTCAAGTTCAGTCTTAGTGTAAGGTGGATAGGGAAAATGTCATACGATTTCCATTTTGCAAACACGTAGAAAATGTATTGTTAAAGACATCAGGTAAGAGGTGAAGGTCATCTTTGTTTATTTTATTCAGTATAGGGAAGAATGCGGCGCACTGCGCTGAAGACCTTTTTTTTTCTTTTCATCAGTTTTAGCGAGGTAAGAGGGGTTATTCATGAGTTAGAATTGTTTTATTATATTTATTTCTTTTGTTTGTCTTCACTATCACCCCCTTGCTCGAGTTTAACTAATTTTTGTTTGATACTTTTGTTTGAATTTGTTACTTTATTATATTATTTTTATTAGTGTAAATATTTCTCTTTTTTTGTATATTTGGGCATTATTCTGGTTTTACTTTTGTACATTAAATCACTTTTGTTGGCAGTTCTGTTGCTTACACCCTCACATTGTGAAATTACCACACTTTTTAAATGTTTTTCCTTACAAGTAAGTTTCGTGAAACGTTTGAGACAGACAGGCCTGCACTTTGTCTACGACACGAATTCTATTCCTGTACTCAACTGGAAAACCAAAATGTTTCCACACAGATGACTTAAATGTGTCTGGGGGATCTGCAATCTCAGTACTATGTGAAGCAGCCATCCTGCGTCCAGTAGTAACGAGTGTGATGCTTACTCAAGTCACATGACATAACATGCACTAAAATACTAACTTTAGAATATAATATTTAGAACAAATCCTCATCATTACTAAAACAATTTAATCAAATATGATAATAAAGATGTGTTTAAATTGGTTCAATTAGTTAGAGACAAGTGACGTCAACCTCAACAATGGACAGCAGGGGGCGTGAGAGTACCGCGGTATGCCACGAGAGTTTTGCGATATGTATCATGGTTGGTGTATCGCGATATTTTGGTTCGGTTTTAATATCGTTACTCCCCTACTTAATAGTGTTTATAGCAGCGTAAGACACAAATATGACTGTCAACAGCTTAAAAAATGTGTTTTGTTACCCTTTAATACTGTGTTCACACCAGACGCAGAACACGCGTCAAGCGCGAGTGATTTACATGTTAAGTCAATGCAAACTCGCGAATGGTGCGGCGCGAATTGAGCGAATCGCTCGATTTTAAAATTCTGAACTAGCTGACATTCGCGTCGCGTTAACCAATCAGGAGCTTGCTCTTGAGTGGGGCGTGATTGTGACGTACGCCTGTTGTTGGTGTCCCGGGGGAAATGGAGGAGTTTATAAGCTCAAAGAGCTGGATGCACCTCTGAAAGGATCTAGTAGACTCAGACACGACCCTAAACATATCGACGCTGTTTTTCAGTCTTCATAAAACACATAAACACTGTTATTTTCTTCATAAAATCCATGTTAGCCATTTAGCAACGAAGCTAGAGTCACCGGGCAGACAGAAGCCCTGCTCTTCACGCGAATCCACGTCGGTTCTGAAGTAAATTTGATGCGCGAATGAAGCGAGTAAACTCAAATGTTCACGCGGCTATTTACGTGCGCATAGCTCGATTTATCCGTGCGTTAAGCGTCTGCTGTGAACACAGCATAAGTCTCAATCTAATATGTAAAAGAACATTTATTTGAGTAGTTAAATGAATATATTTTCAAGCATGCATTTCTCTTGCACTGTGTATAGTTTAGATCTTGTAATCTGTATTCTGATATGCGTGTTATTCCTGAGGGTTTGAGATCCACTTGGCCTCGTTCCATGTTTAAAGTTTTCATGCTAATATTAGCAGAGCGCTCAGATTGTGTCCAGATTAGTGAAGCTGGAGAGACTTGTGTTGAGCATCTGGGTTATTTCAGAGCTGACTGTTTTGTTTTTACTGATTTGTTAGATTGTTGGTCTTTGTCTTATTACTGAAATCACAGCTCCTTGTGTTAGATTAAAGCTGAGGATCAGGTGATCAGAACAGGGTGTGTTGTTGTCAAAACAGTGTCCTGCATAGTTTGTCATCACTTCTGTATGAGATAGCAGACACTGATGTCTGATAAGAGGAAGCATATTATGAACCAGCACAGTTCACATGACCAAAATAGCCATAGCAAAAAGCATATACGCAGCGGATGCCCTTCCAGCCGCAACCCAACCCTGGGAAACACCCATACACCCTTGCATTTGCACACATACACTACAGCCAATTTAGCTTATTCAGTTCCCCTATAGCGCATGTGTTTGGAGTGTGGGGGAAACCCACCCGAACACTGGAAGAACATGCAAACTTCACACAGAAATGCTGACTGACCCAACAAGGGTTCGAACCAGTGACCTTTTTGTTGATAGGCGATCATGTTACCCGTTGTGCCATCATGACACCCATATACAGCTATAGATAGATAGATAGATAGCTCTAACTTAAAAAAATGAGTTTATTTTGGAAACTAGCAGATTTAAATATGTATTATTCATACTTTTTATTTATTTAATTTGTAATTTTTTGATATAATTATTAAAATAAATATTTAATTTTCACTTATTTTTATAATACAAGTCATTTTTTAATATAATTATTAATATAAAAAGTTTGTTTTTACTCATTTTTTTATGTTACATCTAATGTTTTAGTATTTAATCAAGTTAAACTAAATAAAAATACATTTTTAACTATCACATTTAATTAATTTATGTGTTGTTATCTATTATTGGTTTGTTTTTATTTCATGTGATGACGTTTTTAGTTTTATTTAACTTTAGCAATCCTTATATACTGCTTAAATATCAATTTATTTAACCGTGTTTAATGATTTCTTATTGTTTTTAAATTAGATTACTCTCATGCTCAAAACGATTGTAGTTTTAGTATTTAAATATTTACCTTTTTATTGATTCATTTATTTTATTGATTAGTTATTTATCATCATAATATTTTTATATAGCTTTTTTATTAGTTTTAGTCTTTTATTATTATTGTTTTTGTTATTGTTTTAATGCCTGTAATGTTATTTATTTATTTATTTATTTATTTTTGACATTTTTAGTAATATAAATCTTAGTTCTTTTTGTTAATTTGTATTTTGGTTTCTGCATTAGCTCAAACTTAATTTAAATGAGTTTATTTTGGAAACTAGCAGACTTAAATGTGTTTTATTCCTACTCTTTATTTCACTTGTCATTTTAAATATATAATTATTAATATCAAAAGTTTGTTTTTACTCACTTTTATATTTCATGTAATGTTTTAGTAGTTAATCACGTTGAAGTAAATAAAAATAACATTTTAACTATCACAGTTAATTTAGTTGTATATGTTGTTATGTATTAGTGGATTGTTTTTATTTTATGTGACAACGTTATTATTGATTTATTTAATTTTAGTAACCTTTATATACTGCTTAATATTTGGCAAGATCAACTTATTTAACCGTATTTAATGATGTCTTATTGTTTTTAAATTAATCTCTCCGTCACCCTGAAAACTGTTGTAGTTTTATCATTTATTTATTTATTTATTTATTTATTTAAGTTATTTATTATCATTAACAGTTTTGTAAACCTTTTATTTAGTTTTAGTCTTTTATTATTATTGTTTTTGTTATGCTTTTGTCATTTTTATTAATAATAATCTTTTTTTTGTTAATTTGTATTTTGTTTTCTGCATTAGCTCAGACTTAATTTAAATGGGTTTATTTTGCAAACTAGCAGACTTAAATATGTTTTAATCGTATCTTTTTATTTCTTTAATTTGTCATTTTTTATGTAATTATTAATATAAATATTTAGTTTTCACTCATTTTTATAATACAAGTAATGTTTTATTAGTAACTTTTACTGTATCACATTTAATTTATTTTTGTTATTAT
>NC_141026.1:60292500-60387500 GCF_052040795.2 Danio rerio
GCAGCTGTTTGTCTGCATTGCAGACAACCAAATCCAAATCCATATCCACAGACAACCATATCCAAATCCATATCCACAGACAACCATATCCATGCTGGCACATAAAACCTAAGGATGTTCCATATTGAATCTAGTTTCGTTATGTAACTATTTATAGTATAGTAAATATTTATATCTATTTTTTACTGAGGATTTGCACCATGTTTATTTGGACTTTATTTGGACTTTGACACATTATTTATTATTTTCTTATTTTTTTATTTGTTCATTGTAAGTGGTGTTGTTTATAGTAACTGAAAATATATTATTTGGAAAAAGTCAAATTTGCTTCACTGTTCTATTATTTTGTAACATTTGTAACATACCGTATACCTCAAAACCGTCAAACCGTGGTATTGTTTTAGACGATTATCATACCGTAAAAAATTCATACCGTTACAACCCTATTAGAGACAGACATTTTCGTTTAGCCTTATAATTTGATGTTGCCACCAAGTTGCTGTTTCTACGCTGTACTGGTTGTTACCAGGTTACAAAAAAATAAAAAAATAGCATGGTTAAATCAATCATATAAGACGAATCGCAATATGTTGTTTACGACATTACAGAGAAAGTAGCATTTAAAGACTTAACGCAAGCTTAAAATGCACAAATAGTCACAGACAAGGCAGCACTGTCCCAATCGAGCCAGTAATGGTCCGGTCTACTGTCCCAAGTGTCTCTCACACTGGCCCTGGGCCACCGGGCAGTCCTTATTGTTGAGCCCTGCTGTGTGTATGTGCTGTAGTGTATAGCAGAGGTGGCCAAACCTTTTCATTTGAAGGGCCAAAAACCCAATATCAATGATAGCCATGGGCCGAAGATAAATATACCAAACTATTTTACATTAAAGTCGCCATGGGTAATTTCCTGGTTCATATTATTTTTCATAATATTAAGAAATAAATATAACATGTTAATTTGAATCATATTAACTGATGAAGTATAATTTATTTTAATTATAACTCATTGGTGAATACACTAGTCAAGCAGAATCTGACTATGCCTTGATTCACTTACCAAGTGACAAGCCTCTGCATTGTCGTCTTGCAGGGTTCTGCCACTCTGGTCATGTAAATTCTTGTTTTGGTGGCAGAATCCGGACACTAGTCATGTCTAGTCCTGTTGTGCTCAGCTCGAGTTTTCTTGGGTCGAGCACTTGTTTCTGTCTCCGTGTGTGCGCTTGCCGTTGTGGGTGTACGCAGAGTGTGCGCGTTCCCGCTTGATGTGGCCGCGCGGGCTTTGCGTACCTCGGACGCACGCGCTCTTGTACTCGTGTTTGTGTTTTCGTCTGTCAGCAGCGTGGTGTTTCATTCCCAGCGTCTCAGTCTAGTTGGTTTCGGTTTTGGTCGGCGCTGGGATGAAGCATGCACGCTGCGTGTGTGAGCGCACGGTGAGTGTTTTCATTCATCGTGTGCTCGTGTTTTGCGTCTGTTGTCAAAGCAGGTGGCTTTGTGTTTACATTGTGGTCACGTGCTTTTGTCGTGTGCTTCAGTGTTGTGCTTGTCTTGTCATAAACATGCGGTTAATGAGTTCTCTCATTGGCTGCATGTTCTTGTCCTGTTTTATGTGAGCGCATGGCTTGTCTTGTCTCTGTGTCATGCGCTCTCCCGTCTATTGTCTAGTCCCACCCTCCTTGTTAACCCATTATTAGTTTGTCATGTTCACCTGTTTGTGTCAATTTACTTTTGCTTTATAATCCCCTCATGTTTTCTGTTCTGTGCCAGTTTGTCGTTGTTATTTCCATGTCCTGTGAGATCCAGTCCTGTTTGTCCTGCCAGCCCATCCAAGTTTGTTTGAGTGTTTGTTTTATAGTTATGTTTTCCCCCTCGGGGTGGTTTTTGTTGTCTTTTTTGTTTTATTTTTATTAATAAATACCATCTTCTGTTGCATTTGAGTCCTCGCTCCCTCATCGTTCCTGAAACCCTGACAATCCTCTATTCGTCATATGTACATTTCAAACAAAATCTGATTAATTTACACTTTAATTTCAGATAGCTTTTTTGTAGCTTAACAATAAAATAGTGCTGTCAAAATTAGTGCGTTAACGCATGCGATTGATTTAACATATTCAACGCATAAAAAAAATTTACGCAGTTGCAGGTTTTTTTTTTACTTTCTGTTGTGGTGGACGTGATCAACATGCAAAAGAAATATGTATAAGACCAAACAAGCACTTTTTGAAGGCAAGTTTCAGTATAAAACAATTATTGTCGCATAACCAGGCTATCCAGAGCGATCATGCGTCTTGAATCTGAGGGGAGTCGCTCCGGCATGTTATGTGTGTGTGTGTCTGTCTGTCTGTGTTTGTGTGTGTCAGGGGTTGAGTTGAGTGTATCTGAACAGGGGAATGTGCGCGTGAGACGTACCTTTAAGAGCGGTGGGGGTGAGTTGTGTGCGACAAACCTGAAGAGCTAAGAGGGATGCGGTGGTGAGGGCTGTGCAACGTATTTAAGGACCGGACGGGAGACGCCCGATTACCGGGAGATTGTCATATATTTGCGGGCATCCGGGTGTCTCTGTGCATTTTCGGGATACTCCTGCAACTTCCAGGAGGCTTGGGATGTCTGGACTGGACTGTCTTAAGCCTGGTTTATACTTCTGCGTCAAGTGACCGTCATGACCCACGGCGCATGCAACGCGCGTAGCTGTGCATTTATACTTCTGCGCGCTGTCTCTGTTGATCTGCATTAACACTTCTGAAACACTAGTTGGCAGTGAGGTGTTAATGTGTCTCTGTGTCGAGTTTCTTCGCTGCTGTTTTGCTTTTCCTGAACACTTTCTGAATGTACAAGTGTTTCAAACTCGCTTATTTTGAGGCAGGAACCGGCAGACGTGCAACAACTTTAACGATGAGGTTAACACAAAACTTTCCATCAGGAGCTCCTTCACGGAACTCCACACTTGTAAACAATCGCTCCATCAGGCTCGCACCATTCACGCGGCTCTCGGCCCCGCCCAGACTTGTCAGCGCTACCAAGCCGACCAACCACAAAGCTTGCGCTACGTGCCATTACGACATGTAGTTAAATTTTTTGAGAGGTGCACGTCAGTGACATCGACGGAAACGGCGTAGGGCTATGCGTCAAGGCTGTAGCATACGCGTGCGTTTGACGCAGAAGTATAAATCAGCCTTTAGCAACTGGATGAATGTAAAGAGGATGAGTGCAATTGTTTGTATTCAATACTTTATTATTATTATAATTTTCCATATCTGCAATGCCTGTATTTTGGGATTTTCTTAGAATCCAACTTGGAAATCATTTTTTTACTTTATTGGCATTGATTGTTTTGAAATTCAAATGTCATTAGCATGCCTGTGTTTTAATTTCAGTAACAAATATGGCTGTCAAGCCAGGATCTAGAGGGTTTATTGTGGATATGTTGTTTACATGAAGAAATCTGTGTTACAAGTTAAACAAAAATTCTAATAAACAATTATATTTTGAATTTAAATAGTTTTTGTCCTGCGTTTACTTTAAGTTTACATTTGAATAGCCAAAATTACAAGTTTCAGTCTTTTAAATGCGATTAATCGCGACTAATTTTCCAAAAAAATGTGTGATTAATTAGTTATTTTTTTATTTTTATCGATTGACAGCACTACAATAAAATAAACAAATAAAAGGTTACAATAAATTTAAAATTACAACCTCTAAACCATAATCAGATGGGACGGCAGGCCAAATCAAAGGTTACCATGGGCCAACTTTGGCCTGAAAGGCTTATTTTGGGCATCTCTGGTACATTAAATTAAGAAAGTAAGGGATTGGAACCACTTGAAGGAGAGTAAACAGTGAGTAAATGTACATTTTTTGCTAAACTGTCCCTTTACGACCTGTTTAGCTTTGTCAAATGTTTGTTTGTGCATCTGGGTGTGTTTTGTGCTAGTTAAAACCCTTCATTTTGTGTGTGTGTGTGTGTGTGTGTGTCGCATTGACTTCCATTGTGCGCGTGGTTCCTGTAAGCTTCTGTGTACTGAGATAAGAGGAGAGGATATCCTGTCAATTCCCGCTCAGCCTCAGATTTTTGTTTCCCCTTGACCTTTTTTCTGACCTGTGATCCAGCTCATTGCCTGTCGATGCTGTCTGGAACGTAATCATGCACACACACACATACAGATCTGCAGACAGGAATATCTGTATCAGTGTGTTTCACTTGCAAACAAGCATGACAGACAGAATATATATATAATACACACATGTATATTAAGTCAGGCGACGCTGTGGTGCAGTAGGTAGTGCTGAGGTTTGAGCCTCGGGTGGGTCAGTTGGCGTTTCTGTGTAGAGTTTGCATGTTCTCTCTGCGTTCGCGTGGGTTTCCTCCAGGTGCTCCGGTTTCCCCAACAGTCCCAACACATGCGATACAGGTGAATTGGGTAGGCTAAATTGTCCGTAGTGAATGTGTGTGAATGAGTGTGTGTGGTTGTTTCCCAGAGATGGGTTGCGGCTGGAAGGGCATCCGCTGTGTTAAAACGTGCTGGATAAGTTCATTCCACTGTGGTAACCCCGGATTAATAAAGGGACTAAGCCGACAAGAAAATGAATGAATGAATATATTAACTAGTCAAAACTAATATTTATTTTGGATGTGATTAATCATGATGCATTTTTGCACTAATAATAATAATCAATGCTGTGGTTGTGATCCTCAGGTGAAATGGACCATGGAGGTGCTGTGTTACGGCCTGACGCTCCCTCTGGACGGAGACACAGTTAAGTTGTGTGTGGACGTTTACACTGACTGGATCATGGCACTAGTGTCTCCAAGAGACTCCATACCACAGCCCATAATCAAAGAGCCTGACCTCTACGTCCAAACCATCCTCAAACACTTGCACAACCTATTCCTTCCCAGGTGGGTTCGACAGAGTGGGTTTAATTACCCATGATGCACTCAGTATTCAGTAAAATGCATGCATTCAATCGCGTATTTACGAAATGAAGATATTTTAAACATTAGTATGCTACATTTGGTTTTAATATAAAAAGTAATGACATTTTTTTTACATCACTCTTGATCTTTAGTGCAGATGCCTATACACATATATAGGCACACAGAATGTAATTATTAAAGTGATGACGATTTTTATTCATGGGATTTAAAAGGGTAAATACATATTTTTCACCTTGTACTGCTATATAATAGGCAAGGCAAGGGAAACTTTATTTATAGAGCACAATTTTACACAACCGTAGTTGATCCAAAGTGCTTTACAATAAAATTAACTAGACAATAAAACAAAAAAAACTGGTATTAAAAATACAAGGAAATGTTTATTTATAAAAGTAATACTAAAATACAAATATAAAATATACATAATACATAAATATCTTTATGTTTAATTTTAAATGTGCATTTTAAAACTTTAGACTAAAAGTGTCTAAACTCTTGCAGACCAACTAATTATATATAGCCTTACCACATTATAAAAATTGGTAGCACTTTACAATAAGGTTGTATTAGTTAATGCTAGTTAATGTATTATTAACACAAACAAACTAATTTAATACAGTATGTATTAATCTTTGAAATAGAGTCTTTCATTGTTAGTTCTTGTTAACTCGCAGTGCATTAGCTAATGTTAACAAGTAACTTTGGATTTTATTAATGCATTAGTAAATAGTAGTTGCAATAGTGAAACTTTATTGTCCTTGACAGGAAATGTGTTATGGGTAGGCCCACACGGAATCTGCACGCGCAGAATTCCGTAGATTTCTGCAGATTATTAGCACATTATTAATTCTGTTTTTTAACTTGAGTAAATGTGTAAATCTGAATTTATTTAGTTTTTATTCAGTAATTTATTACTTTTTATTTAATATATTAAGGGTTCAGTTATGATACTCTGCTGGATACTCCCAAAATAATTACGCAGAAATCCGCAGATTTTTACCAAAATTCTCAGCAGAAATAGCAAAAAACGTCCGCAGATTCCGTCTGACCCTGGTTATGGGCATCACCGTATTGCTGCAGGCATTGCATAAAAACAATACAAAATACAGTAGTTACCAATATTATAATGCTAATTAAGATAAACTCTTTATAAGTAAACCCACTGAAACTGGTACAAAGGATCTCTACACCTACTTTGGGACTCTATATCTCCTACCAGAGGGAAGCAGTTCATAATGTGGAAACAAACAATGACTTGGATCCTTCAGAAACCTTTCCATGTGATTGAGGACACAACTCTCATATTAAACTTGAGGATTAAAATATTCATCATGCCCAACAATTTTCCATCCGGTCATTAAGAGATGCGTCAACTTAGATTTACACTGTACAGATAGTTGCCAAACCACACTGTGATACCATATCCAACAATGCTTTCAAGAACAGCTTTATAAAACAACATCATAATCTTTTTGTTAACTCCAAAATGACAAAATCTCCATAAAAATACAATCTCTGGTGTAAACGAGAGCAAACCCACTCTATGTGTGTTTTCCATGTAAAAACTGTAAATGTAAATAAACAATGTATTAATAAATACTTTCTTGCATTATTGTTCATTATTAGTTCATGTTGATGTTATCTAACTTTAACTAATGAAACCTTAATGTAAAGTGTGACCAAAAAAATGTTATATCAAATATAAAAATCTTACATTTATATGTATTAAATATTATTTAAGAAAATTAACAGATTTCTGACAGAGAAACAACTATTTTCCCCTCACACTGCGTATTCGTTCTGAAGTAAATTGCTTTTACAGTACAATAACAATATTGTTTTGTATTTGTGCTTGTGACAAAATCCACACTGTCTTTAATTTATTAAAATGTTTATTCATCTTTGAAAATAGTCATTTATTTTTAGTTCTTGTTAACTCGCAGTGCATTAATGTTAACAAGCATGCATTTGGATTTTAATTATGCATTAGTGAATGGTGAACTATGATTAATAAATGCTTTATTGCATTATTGTTTATTATTAGTTCATGTAACTTTAACTACTGAAACCTTATTGTAAAGTGTGACCAGTCTTATATCAAATATAAAAATCTTATAATTATATATATATTAAATATATATTTTAAAATGTCAGATTTCTGACAGAGAAAATAACCATTTTTGATACCAATATCAAATATAAAACATATATTACATTTATTTGTGTGTGTATATATATATATATATATATATATATATATATATATATATATATATATATATATATATATATATATATATATATTAGGGATGTAACAATATTGTAAATACCGTCATACCGCAATAGTAATTTTTTCAATATTACAGTAGGCGCATGACTCAATAAAACTATATTTCTGAGAAAAGTTTGCTTAGGCAAATGAAGTGAATGGGAGGTTGTGGGAACTACAATTCCCATCAGCCCAGGCGTGGCCATCATCCTTTGCGGTCTGTTGTCGCTACAGACCCAGTAATGCGGAAATGGAGTGTGCTGCTAGTAGTGGGGAAGAAAACGAGCAGGAAATGATCGAACCTGTTTTAAATCAGATGTGTGGAAGCATTTCGGTTTCTTTCTAAAAAGATAAGAAAAAGGAGAAAAGGTGACAGACAAAGAAGAAAACAGTATGCAGGCACTGCCAGACTGTGGTGAAATATAAGTCAGGGAATACGACTTAAAACAGTCATGGGGACTGCAGAACACAGCACACTTGTTAGATTTATGCAGACATTGACTTGTACCGCAAAGAGACCTCTATCTCACTCATGGCTTGTCCTCTCAAGTGGGGGAAAGACAATGCACCTTGGCTAAATCATATCTCTCTGTCCCAGAAACCTCAGTCCCAAATAAGAGGGTTTTTTTTTCTGTTGCAGGGGACATGCCCAGAGATCCCAGCTTTTACCAGATTATAGTTATATGATAATATTCCTTAAAAACCCATCTCTATCTAAGTGAGTGAGTGATTAAATGTTGAATGTGATGAGTTTTCAACAATACTAAATTGAAAACTTTATTTTTTTATATAGTTTAATAGTTTTTTTTTATTAAAATAGAAAAATTTAAGTTCCTGTTTCGAAACTTACAGATAGATGGCTAATTTGTATGTCATTGATATTTTCAGTGCAGTTCAATAAATACCGTACCGTGCCATTCATACCGAGGTATTATCGTACCGTGAAATTCTGATACCATTACATCCCTAATACACACGCATACATTTTTATAAACAGATGTCTGACAGAGAAAATGATTATTTCCCCCTCACACTGCTTGTTCATTCGAAAATAAATGATTATTGATTACTTTTGGATTTGTGCTTGTGACGATAGCCATCCACTCTTTCTAATATGTCTAGTATTTCCTCTTTGGGCTTTATGATTTTAAATATGAATGTGTGTTTCTTCCAGACCAGAGAACTTCAGCCTGGTGCACTTTAAACTGTGTCAGCAAGTGTTGTCGGCGGTGCAGAAACTAGCGCGAGACTCATCCAGCATGGCCAGAGAGACCTGGGAGGTGCTGCTGCTCTTCCTGCTGCGCATCAATGACACGCTTCTGGCCCCGCCCACTGTGGGAGGTCCGTATGATTGTCAACACCAATCACAAAAATGCTTCCCTCTTAAACAAATGACAGTAGTACTTCATTTTCTGACAACCAAATGAGAGAATCTTTGCATCTACGCAGACTGTGTTTTGTGTGCAGGATGCAAATTATGGTTCCTGTTTAACCCTTGTGTGCTGTCAGGGATATTTGTATTCACTCTGGGGTGATTTTTGGGTCAAATAGAATGATTTTTGGTGACAATTTTATTTCGACATGTATTTTGGAAAAATGGTTTGATATTCTTCAAAAACTCAGCAGTACACTCTGGGCAAATTGACTACCCTTTGGTTAGGTTGGTCGCTGTTTTCCCCCATTGACTTCCATTATAATCACATTTTTGATTGCAAAGCCATGACAGCATATAAACATGCATTCTTGATTGCTGGTGGTTTTCCTTGTTGGGAAGAGGTACAATTTGCCATTTTTATTGTTAATAATGTTTAAGTGTAAGGACCTTGTATATTGGTAAAATTTTGACCAAGTAATTGTTTGTAGACCAAGTAGTTTGACCGTTTTATGTTTATAGTTTCTTCTTCCAGACAAATTTTGGCATCTAACTCGGCCCTCATCATTTGCCCCAGACCAGAGATGCCCAAAGTAGGGCCTGCTGGCCAAAGTTGGCCCATTGTATCTTTTGATTTGTCCCACATCCCATCTGGGAAGACAGTGAGAAGGATGGAGAGGGTTGGGGCATATGGGGGTTGGGGGTCATTTCTAATTTGACGTAATCTTTTTTTTAATTTGTTTATTGCTGAGCTACAAAAAAAGCAAACTGAAATTAATGTTTCAATTAAATGTTGTTAATAAATCAGATTTTTTAAAAAGTGTAAACAATGTCACTTAACAGATAGAGGACTATGCAGAAGACATCGGTGAGCAAATCAAGGCAAAAACTAATGTAACTATTCTGTTATAAATTAGATTTCTTTTGCATTTACTGTAATACGTCTATTGTTAAATGTTAAGGAACTATGCTTTATTAGTTCTAGGGCTGGGCGATATGGCAAAAATGCAGTCTCGATAAATATTTTCCAAATTGAACAACAACGGTATGTATTTCGATATAAGTTGTTAATGCTTCCAGATTTAAAAGAGTACCAAAAAATGACTGTAGCCACAAAAATTATAGGGTCCATTTAAATGGCATAACATTTCCAGCTGATTAATTTTCCGTGGCTGAAAATTCTGTACATCTCTAATATCAACACACTTTTAGATTCCCATTGTTGCACATTTCTGCTGTGTGACTGGCTCTTAGATCAGTAAAAAAGTCCAGAGCTTATTGTTATTGAAATAAATTTTATCACGATTCAATATATTATCGTTAATCGGTCCAGCCCTAATTAGATCATATAAAGCAATGTCTTCTAGTTGTTTTTAAATATTATTATATAAATTAGGAAGTTACCCATGGCAGCTATGTTTACTTTTAGTCCACTAACCTAAATCAAGGTTGGTTTTTGGGCCTTCATAAAAAAAGTTTGGCCACGTCTGCCCTAGACCCATGAATGAGGTGTCAAATTGTGGGCCAGATGGAATCTGCGGACGTTTTTTGCTATTTCTGCTGATAATTTTGGTAAAAATCTGCGGATTTCTGCGGAATTATTTTGAGAGTATCATAACTAAAACCTTAATATGTGAAATAAAAAATAATATCTTTTTAACTTTTATTTAATGTTTAAAATGCAAATCCAATTAAATTCACTTTATTTGGTAAACAAAGCAAGTTTCTCATATAATATCTCTACTAAAAGACAGAAAATATACACATATACATAAATCAGATGTACATTTTCACATTAGTCAATAATATTACTGTAATTATTTTGAAAACTGAATAAATATAGATTTACACACATTTAATTAAGTAAATAAACAGAATTAATGATGGGCTGAAAATCTGCGGAATTCTGCGCGTGCAGATTCCGTGTGGGCCTAGCTATGACTTTTTTTAAGCGGTCTGAGGTTTAGCAATGCCTAGCCACTTTGCTCAGAACACCCTAGCAACCCCGCAGAACACTCTAGCAACATCTAAGCAACTGCCTATCAAATACTCAACACCCTAGCAACTTAAGCCTGATTTATAGTTCTGCATCAAGTGATCGGCGTGACCCATGGCGCAAGCCTTGCATTTATACTTCTGCGCGGTTCTGTTGCTCTGCAATAACACTTCTGAAACACTAGCTGGCAGTGAGGTGTTTATGTTCCTCTGTGTCGAATTTATTCGCTGGTGTTTTGTTTTTTCTGAACGCTTCCGTAATGTAGAAGTGTCTCAAATTTGCTGACTTTGAGGCGGGAATCAGTGGGCGTGCAACAACTTTAATCATAAGGTAAACATAAAACAACAGTCTCCATCCGGAGCTCCTTTGCGGGACTCCACAATTGTAAACACCTGCTGTATCACGCTCGCGCAGCTCTCACCTCCGCCCACACTCTTCAGCGATACCAAGTCAACCAATCACACAGCTTGCGCTACGCGTTACATTTTTTGAGAGGTGCGCATCAACTTCACGGCAAGCGGCAATGCGTCCACGTGTAGGCTGCGCCATAGCATAGTTGTGCGCTTGACGCAGAAGTATAAATCAGCCTTTACTGTTTAGCATGGCAAACCTCACTCATATTTTCTTCAGGAAAATGTACATTTAGTGGAACTCAAAATTATTTGCCCTCCTGTGAATTTCCTCTTTTAAATATTTGCCAAATGATGTTTAACAGAGCAAATAATTTTTCACAGTATTTCCTATTATATTTTTTCTTCTGGAGAAAGTCTTATTTGTTTTATTTCAGCTAGAATAAAAGTGGTTTTTAATAGTTTTAAACCCATTTTAAGGTCAATATTATATGCCCCCTTAAGCAATATTAGTTTTGGATTGTGTCCAAAACAAATCACTGTTATACAATGACTTGCCTAATTAGCCTAACTTTACTCTAATTAACCTAGTTAAGCCTTTAAATGTAACTTTAAGCTGTATAGAAGTGTCTTGAAGGAGGAGTAGGGGTGGAATATGGAATATCTAGTCTAATATTATTTACTGTCATCATAACAAAGATAAAATAAATCAGTTATTAGAAATGATTTATTAAAACTATTATGTTTAGAAATGTGCTAAAAAAATCTTCTTTACATTAAACAGAAATTGGAGGAAAAAATATAAAGGAGGGCTCAAAATTCAGACTTCAGCTGTATATAGTTATTATTCTTGTCTTGTAATCAGCAGGCATTGACAGGTCTGTTTGTCTGTGTTTCCTGTAGGAGGTCTAGCTGAGAAGCTGGCAGAGAAGTTGATCAGTGTGCTGTTTGAGGTTTGGTTTCTGGCCTGCACACGCTGTTTCCCCACGCCGCCCTACTGGAAAACCGCCCGAGAGATGCTGGCCAACTGGAGGCATCATCCTCCGGTGGTGGAGCAGTGGAGTAAAGTCATCGCCGCGCTCACGTCCAGGTACAGCACTCACTGGAGCTCAGCGGGAGTCAAAGCACAAGCTTCTTACAGAAGCAAAGTGTACTCTGTTCTTTTCATTTTTAATGTGCTGCTGGTATAGGGCTAGTAAATTAAGGCCATGTCCTCATGTGCATGGGTATTTTTATAAACTGAGTTTCCCCTCCTTTGTTTAACCAGTTAAACTCCAAAGACATCATCAACATTCGCTTTAAGATTTAAAGGGCTAGCATTGCACCAGATCCCCTTAAGTGGTGTCGTTTGAAAGTGTAGAGTCTGTATTTTATGCACATATGCATCACTTTGGTTTTTATTCTGCTGTACAAAGGTTATTTACACTTAAATACAGAGTATTTTGGATACCCGAGCTGGCTATTGAACATTGGTTCATTTTCATATGGTTCATATATGACACATGTACAAGTTATAGCTCAAATGAAATCTCTTGCCGGTGCTCATACGGTTCTAGCATTCTTTTACTGAATTATAGTCACATATCAAACAGTTGTTGAATGAATTGTGGTGTTTCCATGGCGCAGAAGTGAAAACAATACATTTATGATCAATAAGCAGCCCCAGATAGCACAGACAGCTGTCATCTCTTACCTTATGCTGTGCGCATCAGGGCCATTTCTCCTCTGTTTTTGAGGTGATGTGCATAAGTAATCCTTTTATATGTCTGACGTGCTCCAAACACAGTGAATTATGTTTGATCAAACAAAAGAATACCTCTCATCAGTTGGAATCCAATAACTTCTGCATAGATTATGGTGGAGACTTTTTTTTTTTCTTCCTATGATTACAGACATGTGCAGGAACCACCAAAAATAATTACAGCACGCTAGACCACACAGAACCTAAAAGGTGCACTTTCAAATTTGAGTTTATAAAAAAAAAAAGCGCCTCTTTTTTAGGTGTTTATTAGAACACAGACGACATATACAGATATTTTAAACACTTTCAATAGTGTTTTATGAAAATTCAAAGGGTTTTCTTTAAAATGATACCAAATTTTTGCATTTACACCTCTGCATGTGGATTTGGGAAGCTTTTAAATTTGAGTAGGCAAAATCCAGGCGGAAATCCCAAAATAACAGCAGAGTTTAACTGGTTAAAAAAAATAATAATAATTGTCCACATGAAAACGCATAAATGCACTATTATGCATGTTAAGAGCACGTCAAACCAACAGGTGGCGATAAAAGCCATTTTTAAGAGTTTACACTTGGCTGATGATTGACTATAAGCAAGTTTGGCATGCTGTCCCGGGAGAGAGCCCTGAGCTCAAAAGGTCCTTGAGCCTTGGGCTCCCTCCCGTTTGCAGGGCGAGAGGGTAGTTTGAGCTCAGCTAGGTAGGCTTGAGATCTCCCCCTTTTTTGAGAGCTGATGAAAATGATTGCTATGAAGAGATATGATGCTGGATGAGAGTTTGACTGTAGTGCTAAATTTAGATTGATCAATTAACTTGTAGTTGCATGTTCTTGGAATGTGGGAGAAAACCGGGGAACCCGGGGGTAACCCACTCGAGCATGGGAAGAACATGCTAACGTTCTTGCTGTGAGGCAACAGTGTTAATCACTGGGCCACTGTGCCACCAAATGAAGGGAAAGGTGGAGGAGTAGGGGTGGAAGGGTATGGAATAAAATCATTGTCATTAATATTTTGTGCATAAATAAAATTCACGCATCTGTAATTGTAAATTCGGAAAGGAAAACGGAACCTACTCGTAATTTTACGAGGGTACAATTGCAAAATCTGCGATTATAACAGACACGGATACAACATTTTCTTTGTCTGTATATGACTGATAAATTTGCGGTGTACTTTACAAACACAAAATACAGTTTCACTATGGACACAATGTTTTACGAGTACGAATCAAAAAGCGTCATTCCACTGTCAAAAATACGTCACCGCTGCCACAGGCATTAATAAACAAGCGAGAGTCATCGATCACAATGGTGCGCTAACTGGGCACTCGAGCTCCCACACACCGTCTCAGGTAAGATTTCCTCACTATTGCTCACTATCCCCGGCCCGTTTTTAACTTTGATTCTGTAAAATGTCCAAGAAACACAGCGAAAATGGACCTCATTAAGTTTCAACCTTTATTACAGCTCCAGACGGACATTTCTCAAAGAGGGAATAACAAAAATCTTACCTGAGAAGGTGTGTGGGAGCTCGAGTGAGATTAACTCCAATAATACATCTTCTTTAGTAAAAAAAACACACCTATAGGCTTACTGTATATGACTTATGGCACAATCTAAACATGACGCTTGCTATAAACTATAGGCTACATTATTTGAGCATTCATCATGACATTGATATGATCTGTTGTGCTCCAGCTTATGTTTCCTTTTTAATATTAAGGTTTTCTTTCAACTCTGTAATAGGCTACCCTAATCTTTGGTAAAATAACCTGCCTTTTAGCAAAGCCTGATATGTTCCTGCAGGCTTGAAGCAGACTAAACTAAACCGTCTGAGGCCAGTTTTACTTTATAAACGATCGCTCGCCTAAACTCGCCACGAGTGAGATGGAGAAACTGAAAGCATGTCTGAACAATTATTTTAAAACACATTTTGTTTGGTATAATTTGTTGGTTGTTTTGATGTACTTTTGTTGGTCAGTTATCCACAAAATAAACAAAATTATTTGAGGTGAAGTTTAAAACAAGGTCCGCTGTTAATACTTTAGAATAACTATCCGTTATAACTAGTTAATAGACCATTAATAAACTGTTAGGTTACAAGTTATAAATGACTTGTTAAATAAAAGTTAATAGTTTGTTTATTATTTATAACTGTGCCTTATAGATGGCTGATAGATAACTTACAAGCTGTTAGTAAACAAGTTGTAAATGACTTCTTAACTGTATTTTAATGATTTATAACTATACCTAATAAATGAGTAACATATCATGAACAAGCGGTTAGTAAATTACTTAATAAAGACTTGTTAAGTATCAGTTAATAGTGTATATATGTTATTGGGACGTTATTCTAAAGTTGCAGCTGTTTTTCATGTATTAACTGTTAGTAAATGAGGAATAGTTGCAACTTTAGAATAACGTCCCAATAACATGCTTAAGCTAATGACTAACGCTTAACTAATATATTTACTCACACTTTACAGATCAGTTGTTCATCGTTTGTTAACCATCTACTAATACCAGTGAAACTTTGTAGAACAGCAAATGAATGCAACAAGTTCAAGCTACAGAAATTTGATGTGATAATTAAAATATAAAATGTTTGTATCTTAACCTTGTTCCAGTTATAGGCTTTTCTGTGTGCTGTATTTTACCAAAGAAACTTCACAGATGAAATGTTGAACGTTGTGTTTAATGTATAGAAACACACATACTGAACCATCACATGGCAGAACAGCAGTATATAAGAATACAAACCCATGAAGTGCTAAATATGAAAACAAAATGAATAAAGATTTATTTCATTAAAGTTCTACAAAGTTTCACTGGTGTTATTAGATGGTGAACAACTGACCTGTAAAGTGTGAGTTAATATATTAGTTAAGCGTCAGTTATTATGTATGTTATTGGGACGTTATTCTAAAGTTGCAACTATTCCTCATTTATTAACAGTTAATAAATTAAAAACAGCTGCAACTTTAGAATAACGTCCCAATAACATATATACACTATTAACTGATACTTAAGTCTTTATTAAGTAATTTACTAACCGCTTGTTCATGATCTATTACTAATTTATTAGGTATAGTTATAAATCATTAAATCACAGTTAACAAGACACTTATAACTTGTTTACTAACAGCTTGTAAGTTATCTATCAGCCATCTATAAGGCACAGTTATAAATAGTTAACAAACTATTAACTTTTATTTAACAAGTCATTTATAACTTGTTACCTAACAGTTTATTAATGGTCTATTAACTAGTTATAACGGATAGTTATTCTAAAGTGTTACCGGTCCGCTTATAAGCATATGCTTCAGTGCACAAACTGACTAACAGGTCTGTTAAATAAAATATTAATATATAAAATTACAGTGAAATATTCACAGTTTCAGAGTAGCCCATATTAGGCTAATGAATTGTCATTAACAGTAAATTAGTATGTGCCGGGCCGTCAGTTTCACTTTTAGCCTATTAATTTAATCAACAACTTTGACCACAATGTGTCAGGCTTTACAAACTATTCGCACCACTTAAAGTATTCCCCTCTGAAGAATAAACTCTATTATATTGAATAGCCTGATCATTTCTAGCAGTATAATCTACTGTTTACTCTAATGTTGTGTTCACACCAAACACGGAAGGAGCGTCAAGTGCGAGTTACATGTTAAGTCAATGCAAACGCATGAATAGACATTCTGCGCCGCGATACGCGCGAATGGCGTGGCGTGGTGTGAATTGCGTGAATGGCGCGGAGCGAATGGCGTGATACGCACAAATTGAGCATTTTTCGCGTTTGACACGCTTAACGCGCGTTTCGCGCAAATCGCTCGAGTTCAAAAATCTGACCTTTAGTGCACATTCATGCTGCGTTAACCAATCAGGAGCTTGCTCTTGTGGGGACGCAATTGTGACGTACGCCTGTTGTTGGTGTACCGGGGGTAATCCTCCAGCCGACACCGACAACAAGTCATCAAACTGGGCTTGGCTCAGTCAGAAGCAGCGCTGAAAGTCTCCATCATCCAGGTTTAGTTTCTGGAGGAGTTGATGAGCTCACAGAGCTGGATGCACCTCTGAAAGGATGTAGTGGACTCAGACACGACCCTAAACGTATCAACGCTGTTTTTCAGACTTCCTAAAACACATAAACACTGTTATTTTCTTAATAAAATCCATGTTAGCCATTTAGCAACGAAGCTACAGTCACCGGGCAGACAGAAGCCCTGCTCATCCACGTCTATTCTGAAGTGAATTTGACGCACGAATGAAGCGAGTAAACTCAAATGTTCACGCTGCTATTTACGAGCAAACAGCAGGATTTATCCGCGTGTTTCGCGTCTAGTGTGATCACAGCATAAAGGTTTCTGGTCATTTTACTGAAGTTGCTGCTTTTGTTTGTTTGACCTTCTTGTTGTCGTCCACACAGGCTGCTGAGGTTCATGTACGGTCCGTCGTTTCCTCCGTTTAAAGTGCCAGAAGAGGACGCCAGTCTCATCCCAGCAGAGATGGACAATGACTGCGTGGCTCAGACGTGGTATCGCTTTCTACACATGCTCAGGTCTGCAGTAAAACTGACTTCAGTGCTTTGTTTTCCATGTATGATTAGTTGATTTCACTTTAACACATACAGGTGAATACAAGATGATCATCACTCCTGTGAAATTTGTCGTTCTTTTTCAAAAACAAACATTTCTCTCCCGCTATTTCCTACTGTATTTTTATTCTAGAGAAAACTTTTTTTGTTTTTAGTTTGGCAGGAATATCTGTTCTAATTATTAAATACTAATATATATATATTATGTAAACTATATTAATATATGTATTGTATATTATAGTAAAAATATTATGCTGTGATCAATATTATTAGCCCCCTTAAAGAAAGTTATTTTGGTTGTCTACAGAACAAACCACAGTTATACATCAAAACATTAAAACAATCAAAAGTAGATGTGGATGGCTGTGTCTATGTATGATCTATAATATGATGTCTTTTAATGTTCAAATGGATTTTTGTTAATTTTTTGGTATTCTAATACTTAATATTGTTCAATATTAAGTTTTAAAATGATAATTTTATCATGATAACCATATATGCAACATACTGTACTGTAAAAAGGGGTTTCACTGACGAAAAGTGAGCAAACTCATTGCTTTTAAAGTGATTAGTCGACTTTACTTAAGAAAAGTGAGTACTTAAGATTAAGTAAATGTCTGGAAAATTTCCGGAAAGACTTTACCGGTAAATTCAAAAAAGCTCTGTTCACACAGGTGAGGACGTTACGGAATTTTTCCGGTAAAAAAGCATTCGCACATCCATTCCAAAATACCGGTAAATTCTGACATCATTAACCAGGAATGAGCTCTAAACGGCTGCACTTGTATTTGTAAACATTTGACTACATTACAAACTCTGTGGGTGGATCAGGATCAACTCAGATGAAAACATATAAAGAAACACTTTCGCATGTCGAGATGTTCATGATATGTGTGTGTGCTGGCGCTCACAGGCTGTTTCACAGGCACACGCAAAGCTTGAAGGTAAACAAACAACAGCTTATCATAAGCATCTTATCGATAATTATTTAATTATTAACACAGTTAATTAAGATGAACAGATAAACGTTATTTGACTAATTTCTAGCAGCTAAATGTGTCTAGGGAAAATATTCTAAGTCTTTTATTCTCCAGGGGTCTGTTCTTCGTACGTGGATTACTCAGTTAGCTGGATTTGGATATTGACGATTTGACACAATCCAGGATCGTTTCGTTCTACAAAGCTGATCCGAGAGTTGTTGTCATGGCAACAGTTCTGCTAGGTCAAACCTGATCGGGAGCAGGTTCAATTCATATAAACAGGATTAGATCGGCTCAGTTCAAGCAAAGATAATACAGAAAGTATGTTCTGAATTCTGATATTTTCTTACAGTAGTAGTTATATACACTTGGGAAAATGGTACATATTTTTTAACTATATATATATATATACATATATATATATATATATATATATATATATATATATATATATATATATATATATATATATATATATAAAGTTATAGTCATTAATAAAATAAATAAAGTTATATATATTAATAAAACTTATGCAATCTGCACCCTCGAAATAAAAGTACAAAGACTGCCACCTGGTGGTGCACAGAGAAAACTTATTGATATGAACTTTTTAGATCGCTTTAGTACAAATTGTGTATAATAGAAATGCAGAATATGTGACTTTTTAAAAAAAAGCAATAACACATTTATGCAGTCATAAACATCTTTTGGCAGTTAATATGCCGGTGATTTGATGCTTCACAAAAGTTGCAGACGCCTTTACCAATATGAAAACGCTTTTGTAAACAACCAGTTATTATTTACACCGATTAAAAAACGGCTACTATAGTAAAGAAAATCTTTTCTAAATGTAGAATTAAATACACTGATTTGCAATGAAATACATGATCAATACTTTTGAAACATAAGAGTGTAAAGCCTGCAGCTCACAACAAATGTGGAAGGTTATTGCGTGTCATATTTAACAAGCCGTTTACTGCTAATTTGATGTAATTTTGCTCACTTGGATAATTGAATATTAATCAGATGATGTCATGACGCTGAAGTGCCGTCAGCCAATCGTTGCACTGCTGATCATGATTTCGAGGATCGATAGATCTGTCCTTCACAACACACGCAGCGATCTCAGATCAGTTTATCCAAACATTTTAATCTGATTCGCGAACTTGTTTGAAGAACCAAAATAGCGAGAGATCAGTTATCAAGATTAAAAGATCCAGGATCTGTCAAATCATCTTAGATCATTTAAGTGAGGTACGAAGAACGGACCCCTGAACCGCGCGGACGTAAATACGTCTGACTGTTGTGATTGGCTAAAGCAGACGTCTCACGTCAGCACGTTCTAGACGTGAACGCGCTCTTTCCGGCAAACTTCCCTCTGCGTTCATAAAGCGCAGCATTCCGGCAAATTACAGCTAATGTTACAACTTCTCTTTCCGTAAAATAGCCAGAACGAATTTACCGCTATTTTCAAAAAGGGCCTGTTCACACATACACACCTTTCCGGAAAATTGCCGGTAATTTTCCAGAAAGGTCTGTACGTGTGAAAGGGGTTAATGCCTTGTCTGATTTACCTAGTTAAGTCTTTAATTTGCACTTGAACACTAAGCTGAATACTAGTATCTTGCAAGACAACAAGCAAAATATTACGTGCTGTCAACATGGAAAAGATGCATGAAAATAGTCATTAGAAATGAGTTCTTAAGACTTATATTTATGTTTGTTTAAATATACAAATATACTCTTTGCGAATACTGTTCTCCCAGTAGGCCTGATCATTTTGTTTTCAGCTGTGTTGCATCAAGCTCTGTTTAACGTTGATGTGAAGCAGAAGTTGCGATACATTTTTCTTCCCTATTATTGTATATTTCTGCTTTTTTAACAATGGCAAATGCATGCAAGTACACACGTATTAACAACGGTTAAAAGGTAATTGCACATAATAATCGTTCCCGTGTGCACAAACTTTTAGATTAACCTCATACAGTGTTTACAGCTTGTTATTAAAATACTGTTGGATCGAATCTGATCAGCATATCTGTGCATTCACACTGCTGCTGCTGAGAGCGTCAAAGTAGCCGGAAATTATTCATTGTCAATGGGAAAGCGGTGCATTTTTGCATGCATGTTTCAGAAGCTCCGGCTTCTTGCTGTGAATGAGAAAACAGATACTGCCCTGCACAACATGGAAAGACACATCTCTTCATGCAGGCGCAGAACGCCAGTTTAAGTCAGCTACTGGTTTGATGTGTTCACACACAGCTTTTTGCTCCAAATGTGATCCAGTGCAAGGTGACAACTCAGTTGGGTTTTGTTGATGCTAGTTGTTTGGCATTGGCTTGTTGTGTCCTGGCCCTTCAGTTAAGTTCATTTGTCTCTCCCCCTTTAGTAATCCTGTGGACCTGAGCAATCCCGTCATAGTGAGTTCCACCCCGAAGTTTCAGGAGCAGTTGTTGGGTGTAAACAGTGTTCCTCACGAGGTGATCCAGCACCCCTGCCTCAAACAGCTGCCTCAGATCTTCTTCAGAGCCATGAGGGGCATCAGCTGCCTCGTCGACGCTTTCCTCGGTAAAATCACATCGACATTATTTATCTTGTGTCTTTTGAGGATGCAACAGTAGTGGCATTACCATCATATTCCATGCAGATGAATGGAACTATTAATGACATTATTCACCCAAAAAGGAAAATTCTGTCTCACATTACAGGGTTCAACGCTAAGAATATTTTCTACTGGCCCGATCGATATGTGTGTGTGTGCGAGTGTGTGTGTGTGTGTGTGTGTGTGTGTGTGTGTATATATATATATATATATATATATATATATATATATATATATATATATATATATATATATATTTTTATATATATATATATATTTTTTTATATATATATATATATTTTTTTTTTATATATATATACATATATATATATATATTTATATATATATATATTTTTATATATATATATATATATATATATATATATATATATATATATATATATATATATATAAAAATATATATATATATAAATATATATATATATATGTATATATATATAAAAAAAAAATATATATATATATATATATATACGGTACCGGTCACAAGTTTCATTGATTTTTTTTTTAATGGAACATTATTCAGTTCAAGGCTACATTTATTAAATGTAAAAAAATAAAAGTTAAATTGTTAAATATTTATTAATACTTATTGAATTATTGTATGTAGTTTCAAGTAAAATTATTATTCCAGACATTATTGCTTTTATTACCATTACCATTAATAATAATAACATTTAATAATGATAACAACAATAATAATTAATGTTACTGATTTCTGAAGTGATTTCTTTAAAATCACTGGTCAAATGATTAAATTAAATGATAAACTACTGTTGAACAGTTATTTTATAGTGCAACATTTCACATATTTGCTGTATTAATGATTAAATAAATGCAGCCTCGGTGAGCAGGAGAAGCTTATTTTAATATATTTAACAATCATACTGACCCCAAACTTTGAGCAGTTGTGTAAGGAATATGTTATAAGCAAAAATGTGCACTTCAATTTTAACACCCCACAGACACCGTCACCAAATATAAATCAGAGAGGTCAGCCTCTCTCATACAGAGCCTCATTTCAATTGTCAAGTTTTGTAAAAATCTATCTATCTATTGAATTAATCAATCTATTTAAGAAACGTTGGCTAGAATTCTGCATATAGGCTTAAATTATAGAGAGACATAGCAGATGAACAGAGACTGCATCAGGTCGCGAAGCAGATCAATTATCTTTTTTTCGAGCTGTCAGAGCGGAAATGAACAAAACAACAGGCCTAACACAACATATTATAAGATTAAAATATGGAAATATTATCAGATGGTAAGTTCGGTCAATTTTCCTAATGAATAAATAGCTCTTAGTAATAGTTCAGCATGGTTTCACTTTCGCATTAGAAATGAAGCACACATTTTCCGGTAGGATTAACATCTCGCCCTGCTCATCATTCTCTCTTCATATAGCCGTATATATGGCTATTACACAACCATTATACACTGTGATATATCCTGCGTCGTTAGTTCGCTGCATTGTTTTGTTTTCTCACTACAATCGATCCGTCTCATTCAGGCGATCTCAGACTGATTAATTTGGCGCGTATGCGAGCGCGATTGCTGGATTCACATATAGCAAACAAACCGTGCTAACAGGGGAAACGAGACAGATTCCGAAACAAACGTCTTATGTGTGAAAGCACCCTTGATTGTATTTGCACGCAATTGACAGACAGTCGCAGCCAAACTTGTAACAAGGCGGCCAGTAACATTCTGTACACTGGCCCGAGTGTCTCGCACGCTGGCCCCGGGCCATCGGGCAGTCTTTACTGTCGAGCCCTGCATTAGTAAATGTGCTCATCCTCCTCTTTTTCCAAACCTGTTTTGGACTGACTGGAGGAAAACCAGCTTGATCTGGCCAATGACAGCAGGACTACAGACTCTGAGGTGCCGTACAGGTCAATCTCCTGGCAGCGTGAAGTAAATAGATTTACCTCTAATAGTAGACTTATGTATTAAATACATTTACAAAGAAAAATCAAAGGAGTTTTTTTATTTTTATTTTAGTTAGTTTCAGTTAGTTCTAGTTTTGCAAAAAACTCCTGTTTTTATTTTTATTCATGCATTTTCTACTTAGTCCCTTTATTAATCTGGGGTCGCTACAGCGGAATGAACCGCCAACTTATCCAGCACAAGTTTTACACAGTGGATGCTCTTCTAGCTGCAACCTTTCACTGGGAAACATCCACACACACTCATTTACACTCATACTCTACGCACTCTACTACAACGCATGAGGCGAACATGCTACCCACTGCGCCACCGCATCACCCTTTTTGTTTTTTATTCAATTAGAAAAAATTATTTAACATTTTTGTTTTCGTTTTTTCGTTTGTTTTCGTTAACTATAATAACCTTGCAACATTCTTCAGAATATCTTGTTTTGTGTTCAACAGAAGAAAGAAACCATAGTCAAACAATTACATTTGCTGTTTGTTCAAACTAAATTGAACTGAAACAAAACAATTCTTGAAGTTACTTTATTGTTTTAATCTACTTAAATTTGTAAACACTGATATGTTAAAGGGTACCTATGGTGAAAAATCTACTTTTCAAGCTGTTTGGACAGACATGTGTGTAAGTATAGTGTATAGACCGTCATATTGGGCTGATATAAACACACACAGTCCTTTTTTCAGTCCTTTTTTTTCAATTTAACAACATAAAAACGGAGGGCCAATTGGAGCTGTTTTCAGACCGACCGCAACTTGACGTAGGAGTGCGCTCCCCCCGCCCACCAATATTGATTGACAGCCTCGCGTCATGATCATATCCTCAGTTTGTTGTTTCACGTCCGCCATTTTCAGCGTGTGAGTCAAAGCGATATCACTAAAGGAACACCCGTGCTTTATTTTTTGATGAAAGGCTCATTGGGCTCAACACAAGATCAATATTCTCCACATTATCGCTCTAATCGGATTTATTGCTTGTACCTTTTGCGTGGCACGGCGCCGTGCATTTCAGAGTTCTGGGCATGGGTTTTTGTCGGGGTGCACGCTGCAGAGCTTCGGGTCAGCGGCTCGGCGGCCGCGGCACCGTTGTGTTTGACCTGGTGGAGGCTTGTGTTTGGAGTTCTGGAATGCGTGACGCGACGATTCGGGACACTTCATGTTTTTGCCGCGTCACTGAATGTCTGGTGTGCTGTGTCGCGGCGCATTCGGTGCCTCAGTCTAAGTTAATTCAGTGTGTGTGGTTATTAGTCTTGGTGTACAAGCTCGGCACTTGTACAACGAGACTATCCACCTTATTCTCCGCCGACGAGCGGGCGCTGCCATTTGAATCTTTTTGTCTCGCGACTTCCAGTCACATTCTCTTCCATTCATTTTTTTGACGTTAAAAACTGCTCGTTACGCTGCTTGATGTTGCAATTTGATATTTTCTTATTATATTACTCTACTTGGTCTGTATAGTCATGCAAACATTTGTATGTTGAGCAAGTAGTTTGACCATTTTCTGCCGTTTATTATTCCTAGTCATTTCTCCCATAGGCGACGGAATCGGAAGTTCTAAGACACAATACAAAGACACAAATGATTTTGTACTCTCTGCTTGGTCTGTGTCCGAGTCGTACATGTACGGCTGAATGCTCATCTTAGCTTAGCTTAGCTTCTCTCTGTCTGTCTGCCTGTCTGTTGCAAACACAGAGCGTGGGAGCTCTTGGCTCCGCCCCCTTGTTACGTTTTGCGGGAAGCCAAACCTGTGAAGCAACTAAGGCCCCGTTTACACTAATGCGTTTTAGTTTAAAAACGCATAAGTTTTGCTACGGTTACGCCAACCGTCCACACTACGGAAAACGGAGCGTTTCGAAAACGCTGGAGAGGCCGTTTTCATTCTGAAACGCTGCTGCTCCGTCTCAGTGTGGATGAGCAAAAACGGAGACATCTGAAAACGGAGGCTGTTCTGCAGACATTCGCTTCTCTGATTGGGGCTTTTCCTCAATATTAAGTAGCCTTTAACACACACAGTTCAGTCCTGCATTCTCTCCTTGTAAGTTCAGACTTCGCAAGTTTGATCAAGGCTGCATCTCTTCTTCTCAGTTTGATATGGAAAACAGACTATACCGAGGACTCGGGTAAATCTTCACAGGGAACAGTGCACTTTATAACTTCATTCACATCACCTTGGCTACGTTGTTTCACTTTCTCAACAATAAAATGTAAACGTGATTTAAGGAACTGCCTATTTTTATTTTAATATTAGCAACTTAGACAGCAGAAATGTTGAGGCGTCGTGCTGCATATATGAGCGTCATCTTCACTTTGTGGATATTTATAGCAAAACGGAGCCGATAACAACTGCCTCCTTTCAATTTCAGTGAAAATACGAAACATCCCCTCTCTTTTGCTGAATATCAGTTTTAATAATCGATAATGGCCATTCTAAAAGTATAACATACAATAAGTTTATACATTATAGGAAATAAAGGCAAGCGATCAGTCAATATACAGAATGTAGACTACGTGCTTACATTAATCATTAACTTATCTTTGCGCTTAGCCAAAACACGTTACCTGAGAAAAAGTAATAGATTCCAATGACCAAAGTCAGGGAATATGTCGTTAGATAAAGACAACAAGATGAATGAAATATCCCGTTTAATAAATATAGTGAGATTAGATCCAGCGGGAGATGCTTGATGAGAAGTCCGACTAGCACTGCTCTCATCTGGGTAGATGGGCTGCAGCGCTTGCCCAAGAGTGTGTGTGTGTGGTCACGTGATGTGCGTTTTCAGCGTTTTGGTGTGGACGGAGAGCAGTTCAGAAACGCTGGGTAAAACGCGAGTGTGGACGCGGATCGTTTTCATTCTAAAACGCCCTTTTAAAACTAAAACGCACTAGTGTAAACGGGGCCTAAAACAGCAAGCTGTGTACACGCCCTCAACATGACACTTTTGAACACATTATAATCAAAACATCTGAACTGTGTGTTGAACTGAACCTAAACTGGCACACTCAGAACAACCAGAATGTTAATATTAAATAAGTTAAAGGGGCACATGGTTTACCCCTTTTTAATTAATTCCACTGCACTTGTGTGTGAGTAAATGATAAGAATATTTTCATTTTGGGTGAACTGTCCCTTTAATAGTCTTTCCATTTACTTTAACAGTTTGTTGCGATGTGTTTTGTTTGATTCTCGGCTGTATTGATGTATGAACACTAGCTTTGACTGTCTTTCCATTTGTAGGTGTCGCTGTTACTCAGAAACTTGAGTGTCGTGAAACTCTGCCCTCTTCTGGTACTCATGCATCTGTGCTGTACTTTTGTCAATGTTAACTCTTTTTCACTCATTTGGTGCTGGTGCATGAAGTTGCTTGTTGTGATCAATTCATTTGATTAGCACCTTCATATGTCATTTTTATTTATTTCATGCTACCGGTCAAAAGTTTGGTGCAATACTTTTTTTTTGTTTGTTTGTTTATGCAAGGTTTATGCTTTGTTTATGTGCCACGTCACAAGCATGAACACACAGCACACCTTTCATCTCAATAGTTAGCTTATTTTTCTGGATTTAAACATTCTTCAATATATTTGGGATAATGTGAGTACATAATCACATACAAAATATATAAAACTGTTCTAGTTATTTTGAAATTAAGGAAGATGCATTTTACTTAAAGTGCATTTAAACACTATGTGATAAACAACAACTAAAATAAACATAGCACTGTTATTGCTTTTGGACTCTCAAGACAGGTTACTGATGAGCACCAGCACAATTTAAGTGAAAAGAGGTTTCTTTCTACTTCAAATCAGTCCATAAACTAAATTTGGCTATATTTTAAAATTAAAGCAGTCTTGCTTGATAAACTCTCAGATATATTTGTCTTTTCAAATTAAGAATTTCTTTTAATTTTATTTATACAAAAGGAATATAAAAGAAAACTCTACTTCTTTTTAAAATGCGCTCATTTTTCAGCTCCCCTAGAGTTAAAGAGTTGAGTTTTATCTTTTTTGAATGCATTCAGTTGATCTTTGGGTCTGCCGAGAGTACTTTAGCTTAGCATACATCATTAAATCGGATTAGACCGTTAGCATCTCGATCAAAAATGACCAAACAGTTTTTGTAATTTTCTATACTATTTATATTAATCCCTTAATTTAAGCCCTTAATTAATTTAAAGGCTTAATCCCTTATTTATTAGGTATATTTACAGTGGAATGAACCGCCAACTATTCTTGCATATGCTTTACATGGCAGATGCCCTTCCAGCTGCAACCCAGCACTGGGAAACACCTATACACTCTCACATTCACACACACTCATAGACTACTGACAGTTAAGTTAATCAATTCACCTATAGCGCATATTGGCCTAGAAAAGTTTTTTTGTTTTTTTAACTAACATGTGCTAAGACAGAACTGCCTGTCTAAGTACATGATGTAATTACAGAAGAGTCTTAGTACATGAATTAACTTAGAGAGAAAAAATCAAATCTAAACTCAAAAGTTTGGTCATTGCAGGTATCAAAACTTTGGTCATCTGTAAACGAGATGCTAACGGTCTAACCCAATTCAATGATCTATGCTAAGCTAAGCTAATGTGTTCTCGCCAGGCCCAGAGATCGGCTGAATGAATCAAAAAATGGTAAAACTCAAATGTTTAACTGTTGCGGGGGCTGAAAAATTGGCTTGTTTCCTTTAAGAATTAAAATGATAAACTCTCAGATATATTAGTCTTTTCAAAATAAGAAAAAAAAATTATTTATACAAAAGGAATATAAAAGAAAACTCTACTTCTTTTTAAAATAGGCTTATTTTTCAGCTCCCCTAGAGTTAAAGAGTTGAGATTTATCTTTTTTTTGAATGCATTCAGTCAATCTTCGGGTCTGGCAAGAGCACTTTAGCTTAGCTTAGCATAGATCATTGAATTGGATTAGACCATTAGCATCTCGATCAAAAATGACCAAACAGTTTACGTCATTTCTATACGATTTATAATAACTACATTGTCATTCATTCATTTATTTGTTTTTCTTCGGCTTAATCCCTTATTTATCAGGTATATCTACAGTGGAATGAACCGGCAACTATTCCGGCATATGCTTTACATGGCAGATGCCCTTCCAGCTGCAACCTAGCACTGAGAAATGCCTATACACTCTCACATTCACACAGACTCATACACTACGGAACGTTTAGTACATCAATTCACCTATAGCACATATTGGCCTAGAAGTTTTTTTTTTTTTTAACTAACATGTATTAAGACAGAACTGCCTTTCTTTAGTACATTATGTAACTACAGAAGAGTCTTAGTACATGAATTAACTTTAAAAGAAAAATCTAATCAAAACTCAAAACTTTGGTCATTGCAGGGATCAAAACTTTGGTCATCTGTAAACGAGATGCTAACGGTCTAATCCAATTCAATGATCTATGCTAAGCTAAGCTAATGTGCTCACGCCAGGCCCAGAGATCGACTGAATAAATCATAAAATGGTAAAACTCAAATATTTAACTGTTGGGGAGCTGAAATGTGCCTATTTTCCTTTAAGAATTAAAATGAAGACTTCCATCTTCAGCAATAAGGGAATATTTATTATAAATGTGTCCTAAAAAGTGTAACTGGTTGTCAGGTCTTCCCATTTCAATAGAGTTCGTTGTGATTAATACATTTATCATCATTACATTTAATCAGATTTTCTAACACTTTCCTCAGAGGTCTTGTTTTATGTTTCCTCAGGAGTCACAGTGTCTAGGAGCAATATTCGAGACAGACTTCCCTCCATAGGTACACTAAAGCTGTCCAAACCCAATCAGATAGTGACTAACAGTGGTGTTAAAAAGCCAACACACTGATTCTGTTCATCAAGGTGTTTGGGTGCAGGGCTGTAGCTCACACATCCTCATCAGGCTCAGAAATGTTACAAGTATATCGCTAGTTTGTAAAATATCATCTTTTTTTGTGGATAATCCCATTTTTTCTCTCTAGGTGTTGCAGTATCTCGGAATAATCTCCGAGAAAGGCTCCCGTCTTATGGTATTTCTTAACGCGCCTCTGACTAATCAAGAGGGAGTTTGTAGATTTGTTTTATTTCGAGGTGTTTGGTGCATTTATAGATCAAAAATCTCTGTGTTGTGGGAATCAATTAGCCGTCTTGTTAATTGCCTTGTTTTTCTTCCATGCATAGGGAAAATCTTTGCCCAGAATGAATGTGTGCATACTCACTGGTTGTAAATCAGTCTTTCAGCTGTTTAAACTGGCATTAAAATGGTATTGCATCTGATTTAAAGGCCTCATAAAATGATCTAAATCTAAAAATTGCAGATGTTAATTAACACTGGGTATTAAGAGGGTAATTTCATATTTTTAAAAACATAAAACAAGAAATATTGATGTTATTGCTGGACATATTGATTTAAATTATCGCTATAAAATTGTTATGCATAATAAATAGCAGCTCATAAGGGTTTAAAAAAAATCATCCAATGTAAACAATCTGCAAAGTAAAAAAATCAGACATGACGTTAGAGTCATCTCTGACTCTACGAAGACCCGGAAGGGATGGGATGGTGGGGAAAAAATTGGTGGAAGTTTAAAGTTTAAAGGGAGAAAAACATGGGTGGGAGAAAAAAAACAGTGATAGGAAAATATATATATATATATTTATATATATTTAAGTTTTTGCATTCCCTCTCAAAGATGTTTTGCGTTCCCTCGCTAAGATGTTTTGCGTTCCCTCGCTAAGATGTTTTGCGTTTCCTCGCTACGATGTTTTTTGATCCCTCGCAAAGATGTTTTCTGTTCCCTAGCAAAGACGTTTTGCATTCCCTAGCAAAGACGTTTTGCGTTCCCTAGCAAAGACGTTTTGCGTTCCCTAGCAAAGACGTTTTGCGTTCCCTAGCAAAGATGTTTTGCGTTCCCTCGCAGAGATGTTTTGCGTTCCCTCGCAGAGATATTTTGTGGTTCCTCGCAGAGATGTTTTGCGTTCCCTCGCAGAGATGTTTTGCGTTCCCTCGCAGAGATGTTTTGCGTTCCTTCGCAGAGATGTTTTGCGTTCCCTCGCAGAGATGTTTTGTGTTCCCTCGCAGAGATGTTTTGTGTTCCCTCGCAGAGATGTTTTGTGTTCCCTCGCAGAGATGTTTTGTGTTCCCTGGCAAAGATGTTTTGCGTTCTCTCGCAGAGATGTTTTGTGTTCCCTGGCAAAAATGTTTTGCGTCCCCTCGCTTAGATGTTTTGTGTTCCTTTACAAAGATGTTTTGCGTTCCCTCGCTAAGATGTTTTGCGTTCCCTCGCGAAGATGTTTTGCGTTCCCTCGCAGAGATGTTTTGTGTTCCTTTACAAAGATGTTTTGCGTTCCCTCGCTAAGGTGTTTTGCGTTCCCTCGCAAAGATGTTTTGCGTTCCCTCGCAGAGATGTTTTGCGTTCCCTCGCAAAGATGTTTTGCGTTCCTTTACAAAGATGTTTTGCGTTCCTTTACAAAGATGTTTTGCGTTCCCTCGCTAAGATGTTTTGCGTTCCCTCGCAAAGATGTTTTGCGTCCCCTCGCAAAGATGTTTTGCGTTCCTTTACAAAGATGTTTTGCGTTCCCTCGCTAAGATGTTTTGCGTTCCCTCGCAAAGATGTTTTGCGTTCCCTCGCTAAGATGTTTTGCATTCCCTCGCAAAGTTGTTTTGCGTTCCCTCGCAGAGATGTTTTGCGTTCCCTCGCAGAGATGTTTTGCGTTCCCTCGCTAAGATGTTTTGCGTTCCCTCGCAAAGATGTTTTGCATTCCCTCGCAAAGATGTTTTGCGTTCCCTCGCAGAGATGTTTTGTGTTCCCTCGCAAAGATGTTTTGCGTTCCCTCGCAAAGACGTTTTGCCTTCCCTCGCAAAGATGTTTTGTGTTTCTTCAAAGATGTTTATCCTTCCCTTACAAAGACGTTTTGCGCTCATCAAGTGTTTTTCCACAAACACTTCTTGTTCACTTCATGCATGTCAGCCCTCCCGTTTTTGCTGGGATTCTCCCGTATTTTACCATTCTGTCCTGCTATTATTCTATTATTAAGGATTTTCCCATATTTCTCATGTATTTTCAATCTTGAAAGCATATTGAAATTAACATAAAAATGTCTGCATTCACATTCTTTCCATAAAAGCTGTGCGTCAATCATCGCCCTTCATATGCAACCTCTAAATGAGCGATTTCATATGATTACCTGATCCCAGATCAGCTTCTGTACACGCCAAAAAGAAAATGATTAAATGAATGATTGTAATATAATAATCAAACATATATTTTGATATACAATGTTTTCTGACTTTAAATGCATGTAAACATTTTGTAGAGCAGTGTTTTTCAACCAGGTTTTAACTTGGCCCCTCGCTAAGATGTTTTGCGTTCCCTCGCAGAGATGTTTTGTGTTCCCTCGCAGAGATGTTTTGTGTTCCCTCGCAGAGATGTTTTGTGTTCCCTCGCAGAGATGTTTTGTGTTCCCTGGCAAAGATGTTTTGCGTTCTCTCGCAGAGATGTTTTGTGTTCCCTGGCAAAAATGTTTTGCGTCCCCTCGCTTAGATGTTTTGTGTTCCTTTACAAAGATGTTTTGCGTTCCCTCGCTAAGATGTTTTGCGTTCCCTCGCGAAGATGTTTTGCGTTCCCTCGCAGAGATGTTTTGTGTTCCTTTACAAAGATGTTTTGCGTTCCCTCGCTAAGGTGTTTTGCGTTCCCTCGCAAAGATGTTTTGCGTTCCCTCGCAGAGATGTTTTGCGTTCCCTCGCAAAGATGTTTTGCGTTCCTTTACAAAGATGTTTTGCGTTCCTTTACAAAGATGTTTTGCGTTCCCTCGCAAAGATGTTTTGCGTTCCCTCACAAAGATGTTTTGCGTTCCCTCGCAGAGATGTTTTGCGTTCCTTTACAAAGATGTTTTGCGTTCCCTCGCTAAGATGTTTTGCGTTCCCTCGCAAAGATGTTTTGCGTCCCCTCGCAAAGATGTTTTGCGTTCCTTTACAAAGATGTTTTGCGTTCCCTCGCTAAGATGTTTTGCGTTCCCTCGCAAAGATGTTTTGCGTTCCCTCGCTAAGATGTTTTGCATTCCCTCGCAAAGTTGTTTTGCGTTCCCTCGCAGAGATGTTTTGCGTTCCCTCGCAGAGATGTTTTGCGTTCCCTCGCTAAGATGTTTTGCGTTCCCTCGCAAAGATGTTTTGCATTCCCTCGCAAAGATGTTTTGCGTTCCCTCGCAGAGATGTTTTGCGTTCCCTCGCAGAGATGTTTTGCGTTCCCTCGCAAAGATGTTTTGCGTCCCCTCGCTAAGATGTTTTGCGTCCCCTCGCTAAGATGTTTTGCGTTCCCTCGCTAAGATGTTTTGCGTTCCCTCGCAAAGATGTTTTGCGTTCCCTCGCAGAGATGTTTTGCGTTCCTTTACAAAGATGTTTTGCGTTCCCTCGCAAAGATGTTTTGCGTTCCCTCGCTAAGATGTTTTGCGTTCCCTCGCAAAGATGTTTTGCGTTCCCTCGCAGAGATGTTTTGCGTTCCTTTACAAAGATGTTTTGCGTTCCCTCGCTAAGATGTTTTGCGTTCCTTTACAAAGATGTTTTGCGTTCCCTCGCTAAGATGTTTTGTGTTCCCTCGCAAAGATGTTTTGCGTTCCCTCGCAAAGACGTTTTGCCTTCCCTCGCAAAGATGTTTTGTGTTTCTTCAAAGATGTTTATCCTTCCCTTACAAAGACGTTTTGCGCTCATCAAGTGTTTTTCCACAAACACTTCTTGTTCACTTCATGCATGTCAGCCCTCCCGTTTTTGCTGGGATTCTCCCGTATTTTACCATTCTGTCCTGCTATTATTCTATTATTAAGGATTTTCCCATATTTCTCATGTATTTTCAATCTTGAAAGCATATTGAAATTAACATAAAAATGTCTGCATTCACATTCTTTCCATAAAAGCTGTGCGTCAATCATCGCCCTTCATATGCAACCTCTAAATGAGCGATTTCATATGATTACCTGATCCCAGATCAGCTTCTGTACACGCCAAAAAGAAAATGATTAAATGAATGATTGTAATATAATAATCAAACATATATTTTGATATACAATGTTTTCTGACTTTAAATGCATGTAAACATTTTGTAGAGCAGTGTTTTTCAACCAGGTTTTAACTTGGCCACAGCTGACCAATTAGAACAAAGTTAGGTTATGGAAGGGGGAGGGGCTTTCGGCAACAAATTGATTCAAATGAAGTGAATCAAAATGACTGCAAAGTTATTCGAATATCATAAACAAATACATATTCTGAGAACATTACAACTTTAAATGCAGTTTGTAGGGGATTCCAGCCCAATGTTAGTACACTTTAAATGTCTGCTATGTAATATTATTCTAAATTCACACTGTTCTCAGGCATTATCAACTGCAATTTATTGTGCCTCAGTTTGTGCTATCTTTTACATTCCCTTAATCTAGGAGTATCATATAATTTAAACTAGTCCATTTGCTGTCATGTTGTTTGTGCCAAGCTAATGTTTGATAAAAGCCAACAAAGTCTTGTGGCAACTTCATGTTTCTTTAATATGGGGTCTTTAAAATCACCTGTGTGTGTGTGTGTGTGTGTGTGTGTGTGTGTGTGTGTGTGTGTGTGTGTGTGTGTGTGTGTGTGTGTGTGTGTGTGTGTGTGTGTGTGTGTGTGATGAAATGGCTCTGAAATATCAGCTTTCCTCCTGCTACAGGCAACAATCAATAAACGCTGTGGGTTTTAATCAGTCTGTGGGGTTTTCCTCTCCGTCGCCAGTCAGTATGCCCACAGAGGTTTTAGGCAAATAGCCAGATTTGAATGCAGGGTGTGTTTTTTTTTTTTTTTTTTTTTCTGGCCAATCAGCTGCTGAGCTGGGCTGCTGTGTGGAAATGCATTCTGATGATCTGGTCGTCGTCTCAATAGTGTCTGTGCATTTCTAGAAACTTTTCAATAGCCGTCAACAGGTTTCTCTCGCATTATAAGCCAAATTTGCTTGTTCTAAATCTCAATTAACCGCTGTTAAATTACTCTTGTGGGCGAGGCAGTGGCGCAGTAGGTAGTGCTATCGCCTCACAGCAAGAAGGTCGCTGGTTCGAACGTCGGCTCAGTTGGCGTTTCTGTGTGAAGTTTGCATGTTCTCCCTGCCTTCGCATGGGTTTCCTCTGGGTGCTCCGGTTTCCCCCACAGTCCAAAGACATGCGGTACAGGTGAACTGGCTAGGCTAAATTGTCTAGTGTATGAGTGTGTGTTTGAATGTGTGTGTGGATGTTTCCCAGAGATGGGTTGCAGCTGGAAGGGCATCCGCTGCGTAAAAACTTGCTGGATAAGTTCATTCCGCTGTTGCGACCGCGGATTAATAAAGGGACTAAGCTGACAAGAAAATGAATGAATGAATGAATGAATGAATAAATTACTCTTGTATAATCGACACTTTAAAGTACCTCAGTGAAGTTGGCACCCTATAAAAACAAATAATCTCCAATAATCTCGTTTGTGAGATATAAAACAAACACTGTATCTATTTTCCTCATTTACATATAAGCAAAATATTTCGGGAGCCGTGAAGCCACCTCATTTCCTCTAAATGGCACAAAACTGGTGTCATTCGTTAGGCAATATCTAATCAATAAACATAGATACAGTGTTTATTAACGGCACAAATCGAGCACAAATGAATGGCACCAGTTTGGTGGGATTTAGACAACCTGGGGTGGAGAGTGACGTCACGGCTCCCGAAATATTTTGATTATATCTAAACAACGAAAATAGACAAAGTGTTTATTTTAGCGCAACATGGGGTGTAAAGTAATGTATTGTAATGTGTGGATTTATATAGCGCATTTATTGTGTATGGCCATACACCCAAAGCACTTCACAATCATGAGGGGGGTCTCTCCACACCACCACCAGTGTGCAGCATCCAATTGGATGATGCGACGTCAGCCACAGGACAATGGCGCCAGTGCGCTCACCACACACCAGCTATTGGTGGAGTGGAGAGACAGTGATAGAGCCAATTCAGTGGAAGGGGATGATTAAGAGGCCATGATCGTAAGGGCCGATAGAGGGACTTTGGCCAGGCCACCAGGGTTACACCCCTGCTCTTTCACGAGAAGTGCCATGGGATTTTTAATGACCACAGAGAGTCGGGACCTCGGTTTAACGTCTCATCCGAAAGACGGCGCTCACTGACAGTATAGTGTCCCCTTCACTTTTACTGGGGCATTAGGACTCACACAGAATACAGGTTGAGCGCCCCCTGCTGGCCTCACTAACACCACTTTCAACAGCAACCTAGTGTTCCCTAGTGGTCTCCCATCCAGGTACTGACCAGGCTCAGCCCTGCTTAGCTTCAGTGAGTAACCGGTCTTGGGCTGCAGGGTGACATGGCTGTGACGTTACATGGTCAAAAAAAATTATGCTTAATATCTCAGACCCCAAACTAGCACAAGCGTTCGTTTTTGCGGCACAAATCAGCACAAACGTAGCACAAACGAATGGCATAGTTTTGGGGATCATTTGTTTTTATGGGGTGCCAACATCACGGAGGTCTTTAAAGTACTGAAATAAAATTGCAGAATGACTGTAATTACACTGTATAAAATGATTTGTTCTATTACATTTTATAGATAAATAAAATTAACCTTTCTAGTCATCTTTGTGTAATTTTTGTTAAAACCTGATTAACTTATTAAAATGCATTACTCAAATAAAATTGTAATATTATGACTATAATTACACTGTAAACGTTTTTTGGCAGCTTTGCATTTTATAGATGAATCAAATTAATCTTTCTAGTCACTTCAACTTATATAAAACTGACTAAAAATATTAAGTTAAACTTTGCATAACTAAAAAAAAATAAACTTTTTGCAAATTTTTAGTTGAATGCTGATTAACTTATTAAAATAAGTTAAAGCAACATAAAAATATTTGTTATCTTGACTTTTGTCATTTATTTTTTTAGTATTCAACCTTATTTCCAGTTTTGCTTGCCTTGTCATTAAAAAAATTCAGTTCACTCGAAAATAAAAATTCTGCGAAGTTTACTTTTTATCTGCTTATTCCAAACCTGCCACTGAAAAAAAAAATATTCAAAGATGATTCCTTGGGTTTACTCTCTTTTTTTTCTTCTTCTTCTTCTTCTTTTTTTTTTAATACGTTAAGGGGTTGTAAGTGGTCATATGGGGCACAGCATGTGTATTAGGATATAACTCAGTTGTTTGACCGCACTTCGTTATTTTTGTTCATTTATTCGTTTGCTGGAAATTAGAACTGAATCTAGAAATAGTTTTGAAACAAATATGTGCGCTTAACAAACAAAATTAATTATTTAAATGCTAATTGATGTCTGCATACAAGGTTTCCTTATCCACGAGAGCGAAATTGAAAGTGAATTATGAGATGCCTTATCTCTCATTCTCGCGCTGCAGATGCTCTGTTTAACTGTTTTCTTGCTAGTGAATCACTCAGTTTTTCCACTTACACTTACTTTACATCATGTAAATAGCAAATGTGCTTATGGTGCGACGCAGCTGGGTCTTAAAGGGAATGGGAGATGAGACTCTGATTGGTTTATTCTCAAAACACACCTATAACTCATTAAGAAAATAAACTCAACCCTTTTAGACCATGCGCCACGGCCAAAGCGGATTTTTCCACCCTTAAATTAGCAAAAGTGGATTCAGACACGCCCTGAAAGCGTTTGCGCCCTGCACTTTGCACTTTGCGCATGGACCGTCAAAATAGAGCCCTAAGAGACAATAAACTTGTGTTTTGGTGCTAAATGATCCTTTAATAAAGTTGTTTATGGTAGCGAATGATTCTTATTATAAATGCCTTGTTTCACACAAAATAGCAATGCCAAAATAATTTTTTAATCACAGTGAATGTTAATTTCAACATTTATTAAATAAAAATCAAATTTAGTTCTGTAATTTTGCTATCATAGGTTTAACAATGGACATTTACTTACTAATGTCAACAGAGATGAATAAATACTGTAAAAATGCATTGTTGTTTAGTTCAAATTAGTAATACTTGCAAATGGGACCGTATAATAAACTCTTATCTAGACATTTGAATTGTTAAAATATACAAAATAAATACTTATTAGTCAGTTCTGACTTTCTGAAGTCACGAAGGCTCATAATGCGAGAAACATCTGTGGTAGAAGTCAAGATTGTGTGTAATTTACCCAGTAACAACAGATCATTTACTCACCATAATGTCATCCATGTGACTTTCTTTCTTTAGCAGATCACATGAAGGAGATGTTTAGCAGAATGTACAGCTCCTTTTATACTGTGAAAGAAAAATATGTATTATCTGCAGATCATCTTGCCTTGTTTGCTTGTGAAAATAATTAGAATTTAATATTTTTAAAGTTGGATTTCTGCAGAAAGAAAGTCGTACAGGTGTAGAACAACATGGTAGTTAGTAAATGATGGCTACTGTTCATTTTTCGTAAAATGTCTTTAGTGAATCTTGTGCTACTGACCCAATCACTACTGACCATGAAGCATCTTGGATCTAAAGTGATGTGTCCAGTTTTATGCATAAACTTGTTGTAACACTTTACTTGATGGGGTGTTTAAAAGTCATGACAAAAGCTATGAATGTGAATGAGATTTTATGCATGCTTATGACAACTGTTATAAAGTGACATTCACTCAGTGATGACGTTTTAAATGGGGGATTTAGTATGATCTAGCGGCCCATGGCGGCATTTCGTGGCTCGCTCTTCAATTTCGTCTGCGGCACCCAAGAAATGCTTTCATAGGGCCTGTACCAGTTAGCGGCAATCCTGAATGCACAATACCTAGACCTTCCTAGTACAGGCTATAACAATGAATTATTTACAATAAATAAATAAATGCAACAATAAATGCATCAAATGCAGACATACATCATAATTTAATATTGTCGCTTATTTAGAAATATACACAGGTGTACTGGTACAGGTGTACACAAACTGTCCTCGCGATCCGCCATCTCACTATATAAATAAATATATAATAATAATTTGTTTCATTTATATAGCGCTTTTCTGGGCACTCAAATCGCTTTACACAATGGGGGGGGGGGGGGGTCTCCTCATCCACCACCAGTGTGCAGCATCCACCTGGATGACATGACAGCAGCCATTTTATGCCAGAACGCACACCACACACCAGCTGATCGGTGGAGAGGAGAGGATGATATGCCAATCATGATATGAGGAGGATTAGGAGGCCATGATGGACAGAGGCCAGTGGGCAGATTTGGCCAGGATGCCTGGGATTTTTAGCGATCACAGAGAGTCGGGACCTCGGTTTAACGTCTCATCCGAAAGACGGCGCCCACTGAGCAGAGCAGTATAGAGTCCCCGTCACTATACTGGGGCATTAGGACCCACACAGACCGCAGGTTGGGCGCCCCCTGCTGGCCTCACTAACACTACTTCCGGCAGCCATCTAGCTTTCCCATGTGGTCTCCCATCCAGGTACTGACCGGGCGCAGCCCTGCTTAGCTTCAGTGGGCGACCATGTGAGAATTGCAGAGAGCTAGCTGCCGGTATAAACAAATAAACTCTGCTTGCCTTAGTTTACACAGGACTGGCGGGAAATATGCATTGATACAGCTTTAATATACTTGGTATGTGGTTTATTTTAATAGGTTAACTGTTTTTGTGCTGTTTATTACTCCTTAGCGCAATTAGAGAGCAATCAAATCACGTATACGCTTCTTTCACTGACATCTTTCAGTGGATTTTTCCCGGGTTTTTGTTTACCTTTTCGATTCAAATATGGTTTCCCAGCATCCCTCAAAGCCTTCCTTACTCTGTCCTTCTATTTGTTCATGTCTGCTCTCCTTTTTATCAAGGATTTGCCTTTTAATGTCCAAAGCAGACATAACAGGCATTTTTATTCTTCTTAGTGGACATAATCTTGCGCGAAAATATCCCCAGACTGCTTCTGTAAGCAAATTTCACACGTATAAATAATCTCATATGGTCATTCATTCATTCATTCATCGTTTTTGCTTAGCCCCTTTATTAATCAGAAGGACTTTATATAACAGATAACATTCAAGGCAACATAATAATGCGAAATGTCATTCATTTATTCATTTTCTTTTTGATTTAGTCCCTTTTTAATGAACCGCCAACTTATCCAGCACATGTTTTACACAGCGGATGCCTTTCCAGCCGCAAACTAACACTGGGAAACACCCACACACTCTTGCACACACTCACGTGCAGTACGGCCAGTTTAGCGTATCCATTTCACCTGTACCACATGTGTTTGGATTGTGGAGGAAACCGGAGCACCCGGAGGAAACCTACGCCAGCATGCGCCCAACACCCGTTCAAGTAAAGTGTTTCTAAATTGTTTTATATGACAAAATGCCTAAAATGTCTGTTTTACAGCTTGCATCAAGATTTGCATCTTTTTATTTTTGTGCAATATTTTGACCTTGCTGGTGACTTTAAAATGACCCAATCCGAGACGCATCTGAAGTTTGATTTAATTTTTTTTTTCTTTAATCAAGTCTTGCATTTTCTCTTATTTTAGGGCTGCATTGGATATACTGATTCACTGTGCTGAGTTTAGCATGTTTGTAGGTGCTTTATGGCTGAATATGTGTCCGTACATGATCTCTGACGTAATGTGTTGTCAGTTTTCATGTTTCACTGAATCTTTAGCTTTAATTCATGTGGTTTTTCTTGCTTCTCTGCCTGTTTTGTTTATCTCTCAGGTATATCCCGCCCCCGCTCTGACAGTGCTCCGCCCACTCCTGTCAATAGGCTCAGTATGCCACCGCCCCCAACAACAACCAACACCACACCGCCTCACAACCGCAGGCACCGCCCCACTGCTGTTGCCAAGACAACCAGCAAATCCTCAACGGTATGACATCATAAAGAGTTACATACAACAAACTCTCTCTCTCTCTCTCTCTCTCTCTCTCTCTCTCTGACATAATAAATCAAGGTGATGCATACAATAATAAAAGGAAAGGGATAAAAGAAAAGTAAGGAGCCTAATGCAGCCTAATGTACCCGTCTGCAGTCACATATCGACACCTGTCCAACGGCAATAAGAGTCCCCAGTAACCAGATCTATGATTGGGTCTCACTGTTATTTGTGGGTCGTTTGCATCGCGCTACTTGCATTGTATTTCCATTACCTCACACAATGAACATTACATATATTTCTAGATGTTGCAAAAGTAGCCAAAACAAATAACAACACAGTGTTGCTGTTTTCAACAACAGCACAGCAGATAACAGCGAGTCTAATTATTATTACTATTCATTACTGATTGAATTATTTTCTTCTTATTATTATTTTTATATATTGTGTTCCTCTTATTTTGTGTTAAAAAATCCCAATCCTCTCAAATCTCTTTATTTTTAGTAGGTGTCTTCAGAAGCATTTGTTGTTGTGCTGGTTGAAAGTCTCTTCACAGTCTAATAGTAATGATTACAGTAAATGATCTAAATGTGATTATATGTAATTTTATATTCAGGGTATGGCATAAAACTAAAAAATGTTCATCCAATTAAATCGGACCGACATCTCTCTTAATTCCGATAAGTAACCCAATCTGTCTGTCAACAAATGCAGATTTGGGCTTTTGCGCATCTCTGGTCACGCACATCCGCCATTAGCGTGTGCATGCCTGCCGCTTGTGCACGCCTAGATGAGCAACACGTGCACGCGAGACTGTTACAGTTGCGGCAAAATCAAACGCTGAATTGAAACTTTTTAAACTCCTGAATCAGTATTGGAGTTACTTTTGTACGCTGGAGGAAAGACGACACCACACCATGGCTGAAGTATTTCTGTTAGAGAGGTCATGTTCTGTTTTAAAACTATATCAGTCACGCAAAGCTCATGTAGAGTGTATTGTGTTATGAATGGGTTATACACACAGACGTATTGTTCAGCCACTGAAATCTCCCGGTGGAAGCTAGATGTTAGAGGTCTGCATTGTTAGAGGGTGCCGCGGGACCCGACCAGATTTCTGCGCCGGGTGAATAAATTTCCGAATAAATCGTGGGAGCGGTCGGTAACGGGTTTAATTTGGGACGGGAGTGGGCTGTCTAGCAATATTACTCTCGACTCCGGAGCGAGCATGCGAATGTATGTGTATAAATGAAATAGCGCGATGCTGTGTTTAGCTTGTTTTTTGCTGTGTGTGTGTGTGTATGTGTTCGCATGTGCGAATGAGAGGTGTGTGTGTGTGTGCTGTGTGTGTGTGTGTGTGTGTTTATACAGACAGTTTGTTATAGGCTGTCTGTACTCTGTATAGCTGGGTGATTTTCGGTTTTGTTCTCCCCCCCCCCCGCTCTTTAGCGGGATCGGGCGCGGCGGGTAGAAAACGGGGCGGGGCGGGCAGCGGGACAACAAATGCTTAATATAAGCGGGAGCGGTCGGGTTCGGGCTAAAACCTGGCGGGAGCGGGATTCAAAATTTAGTCCCGCGCAGATCTCTTCTAGATGTGACTATTACAGCATCGATGATGTAGATTCATATTCGGTTTAACAACAAAACATCAGTAAATAGCGCTATTCCGCCTAGCCTGCTTGCTGAGCTGATGTTGCTTTTATATTCACATTGGGTCATTTCTGAACAATGACAGCCTGTGACGCACTCCCGATATTGTTTACCGCTGCTCTGAATATTCAGTCTGACCTGGCATGTAAGTGTGGATCAGTAATAAGTGAAATTCCTGGACGCCGCCCGGCCAACCACTACATACACTTCTAACTGGCGAATGAACTGGGTTGTCTGCTGTTGTGTCACGGTGGGCGTGCTCGTGATTTGAAGAGGCGTGGCTTTGAAACACAGTCCCTCCCTGCCATCCAAAGCTAATATGCTATCCGATTAGCATTTTGGCAGATCACCTACTGCACCTTAAAGTAAGATGAAAGAATAAACAAATTGGAAATGAATAATTAATAGTATAATATATTTCTTTTGGAAAACCTAGCCTCACCCAGGCCCTCAGGTACATTGAGTTTGAGACCCCTGCTCTAGAGACAGCAGAGACTTACTTTTCATCTTGTAAACAGGAGGAATAATATGTCCCCTTTAAAACTGAAGGTATTTCATGTTAAGAAAATGACAATTTCAATCTTTCTCCACAGACTGGGCAGACCAGAGTATCGCATCAGCCTTCGTCCACATCTCCTCTCTCCAGCCCAAACCAGACGAGCTCCGAGCCCCGTCCGCTCCCGGCTCCGACCCGGCCCAAAGTCAACAGCGTGTTAAATCTGTTCGGCCAGTGGCTGTTTGACGCTGCGCTGGTCCACTGTAAACTGCACTCCGGCCTGAGCAGAGACAGCAGCATGACCGGTAAGAGCATAGCACACGCTTTAATCAACGCTGTGATCACCCCTTTTCCTTTGGTTTTCATCACTCTACTTATTTTACCTGTTGACGTTCTGATTGTTTTCTTTAATTTCTCAAAAATATTCCTACCTGCAAGATTGTAGCACATTTAGGGTCAGCATACACTAAAATAGATGCTGTGTAAATATCTTAATAAGAGATTTTATGTATTGGTAAGAACTATTGGATGTGTAGTAGGGTTGGGTCGATAGACGATGGCATTGTCCATCACGGATCGCCGATAGACATCACGATGCTGAGCCGGCATCTCAATCTTCAGCACCGCCCCCATCACAGCAGCAACCCGCTCGCGAAAAACACACACTGGGGTCCCGTTTTTACACCAATAGGTCTAAATCGATCCACATCCAAACTGGCGTTCATCTAGCAATTCTGGAGAGCCCTCCTTCCACACTGTACCGCTGAAACTGCATGTGACCGCGCACACACACACTCTGTCATGCGCTGAAGTGTAGGCTGTCTGACACTGAGCTCCAGGAGTCACCCCAGAGAGCAGTACACGTCGGTCAGTTTATCAAGGATGTACCGCTGGATGGCGTCTCACTATAGTTGTTAAAGGTGATTTTTAATTCATCTTGTCTCTATTTAACAACTCCTCGGTCTTTTGAATCTATCAGGTAACATGTCACAGCGTCAGTAAACTGCTTCAATCTTTCGCTTCACGCTTGTACTTAGTCATTAAAACCTCAATACTGTTGATTAGTTGCTGTTGGTTTTGCACCTTTTTTACTAACTAAGTTTGTGGACGCCATTATAACGACACGGATCACTCTGCATATTCATGCCAGAGTCCTGCGGAAATGTGATTGACAGGTGGCCATTTGTGTCTAACTTATCTTTATTTATTCATGATTTGGTTATGGGTAAAATAAAGAGCATGCGGGTCAGCTAGTTGAAACGGTAGGCTACAAATAATTCAATAATTAATTAATTATTCATAATTAAATGATTCACCGCAGTCTACAACGACGATGCCATCGTCTATCGCAATGTTTCACATTAGACATCGCACGATGCCAAATTGGTCGGCGTCGCCCAACCCTAATGTGAAGTAAACATCCTAGAAATTGTACACTGATAGAAATATTGAAGCCTTGTTTCTTCTACAATTTAATAACAGCATCATATATTTTTGTAGCACAAACAGTTGATTATGGTGCTTGTAACACCAAGGTTATGGATCTAGTTCACTTTATTAAATTATAAAATATTAAGGAATTTAAAGTGTCTGCCAAATGCATACATTTATATTTATTTATATATATATATATACTTCCGCGTTTGATTCAAATCATAAGCTGACAGTTAAACAGCTGAGCAAGCATCTTTTAAACTGTAGATCTGTAGTGTCTGCTTTTTGCTGGCTGTATGTGGGCGGAGTAATACACAAAGGGTAAAGAGGCTGTACAGGTGCTGATATTACTTAAATATATCACGGCTATCAGCCAATAAGATTCGAGAACCAGACAGAACTGTTTTATTATATATATATATATATATATATATATATATATATATATATATATATATATATATATATATGGGTCAAAGATAAAACAAACAAATTATCTGTAAACTATATTCTGTACATAATATGATATAATATAATATAATATAATATAATATAATATAATATAATATAATATAATAAAAGTTAGAATACCTATTTTGCATTTTGACAATTTATATTCACAAACATTAAAGGTGCTGTATGTCCGTTTTTGACTCTTCTAAAGCATAAAAATACCAGAATAAATGATTTCAGATATTCAGAGACATGCTCAGTGAACATTCTTGTTTATCTGAGAAACAATGCTGAAGTCAGATATTCTGCTTTGAACATGTGCGTTACGTGCCAGAACAGCAGTCTTTGTTTTGGTCTCTTTAACCCACCCAATACCAGTTTAGCCAGTTATTATTCAGCGCCCCAGGTTGCCTTGGTGGAAAACAGCATAGTTTGTTCATTCAGTCAGAAAGGCTCTCATAGCATGCGTCCTTGACCGAAATGTGACCTCCGGTGGACAGAAGCAGACTCCAAAATGAGATGGAGATTCAGATTTCCACATGATTAGATTAGATTAGATTCAACGTTACTGTCATTACACATGTACTGGCAACGAAATGCAGTTTTGGTCTGACCAGCAGTGCAATAGCAGCATGTGCAGAATATAGGTATAAGTTATAAAGTGCAGTTATAAAAAACTATGTGATATTTACAGATGGATGTACTATGAACATTATATACATGTTGTGTATACAGAGATTAACAATATATGAACATATGTACAGGTTGCTATTAATAATCAGAAGTGTACAGATAGATATATGTACAGTGGGTATCTACAATTCTAAATTAATTGAATGAATTACTGCAGTGATTATGGGGAGTGTAAGTTATGAGGGACAAAAGAGTCAGTGGAGGGCAGAGTTCAAAAGGTTGAGGTTATTGGTTAGCAAATAACATAAATATTACGAGCGTAAACATTAGGTGAGCAGGTTACATTGTAACCCTGTGTCCTAACATCACTTCATGTGATGAGATTTGCTGTGATGAGCAATTTGGTTGTTTGCAGCAGACGAAACACGACAGAAATGTAAATGCAGCCATTTAGAAATGCAAAATAGTGCACTCACTGCACCCCAACAAAATGGTCAGGTTTATAGTCTAATGAATACAAATTAAACCTCTTTAACATGATTAAATGTAGATGCTGAATCACTGATATACGAAGAGTCACAGTTCTGAAGCTCAATTCCAAGCGGTTTATTTTATTTTCCAGATCTGTGGTGAACTATCTGCTGCTGCTTTCAGTGATATGGCAATAAATGTCATGTGAAATGGTGTTCAAACTCACATTATTAGCATTTAACACTGAATAAAGCACATGAGGTGCACCTGAGCTGATCACAGTTTATCCTGTTGTTCAACTGCAAGTAACAGAAGCCGTTTCTAAAATATAAATTTCAGGTGTTGGTCCGGACAAAAACTCATTTTAATATGGAAAATATTCCTTTTATTGCGTGCCATTGCTTTTATTAGGCAAGGCAAGTTTATTTATATAGCACATTTCATACACAGTGGCAATTCAAAGTGCTTTACATAAACAGGAATAAAAAAATCTTATTAAGAACCCAATTTAAATCAGCCTTTTTTTGATGTGGTCAATCTGGCAACCTGTGCTTGCACGTGCTTTGAACCGGGAGTGCAATACCCAGTTCAACCACTGGGTGTCAAACCTACATACTGCACCTTTAAATTTAAACACTTTATTCCAATGTCCTGTCTATGTGTATAAAATGACTTTTCTAAAATTGAATTTGATATGGACGCCACCATCTCGTCTTTGACCCATTTGTAAATTGGCTAAAATTAAATGAATACAATATGTAATATTTTATTGACAATAGCCCCTTTCACACAGTGATACCGGTAAATATCTGGAAAATTTCCGGAACAACTTTACCGGTATATTCAAAAAAGTGCTGTTCACACAGGCGAGGACGTTACGGAAATTTTCCGGAAAAGAGCATTCACACATCCATTCCAAAATACCGGTAAATTCTGACATCATTCACCACAAATGAGCTTTAAACGGCTGCGCTTGTGTTTGTAAACATTTGACTAAATTACAAACTCTGTGGATGATCAATATTGTGAACAACTTTCGCAGGATCACTTTCGCATGTCGAGATGTTCATAATATGTGCGTGTGCAGGCGCTCACAGGCTGAAGCTTGAAGGTAAACAAACATAAGCATCTCATCGATGATTATTTACACAGTTGGCATAAAGAAGAACATATAAACGTGATCTGACTAACTTCTAGCAGTTAAATGTGTCTGGAAAAATATTCAAAGGTTTTTATTCTCACAAATCGCGCGGATGTAAATGCGTCTGACTGTTGTGATTGGCTAAAGCAGACGTCTCACGTCAGCACGTTCTAGACGTGCACACGCTTATTACGGCAATCTTGCTTCTGCATTCACACAGCGCAGCATTCCGGCAAATTACCGGTAATGTTACAACTTCTCTTTCCGGAAAATAGCCAGAACGAATTTACCGGTATTTTCAAAAAGGGCCTGTTCACACATACAACCTTTCCGGAAAGGTCTCTATGTGTGAAAGGGGCCAATGAAAAGCTTGCGTAATCCATTGATAGAGCTATTAACATACACCTTTATGGAATATAAATGTTATCAGTTGATATCGGTCTATCACAGTTTTTACATGCCTTATTGAAGTAGATTTATGATGTGGTAACTTTAGTCTCCAAAATAGGACATTCATTTAGAGCAGATGGATAGTTCTTATGTAAGAATAAACGTCTAACAAACATGCGTTTATTTATACACAAATATCTGCACAGTAATGAAAACCAATGTTGTGTAGTGAATTGATTGAAAGTTTTCTGTGGAATTACATGCATCTTTTTTTTTTTTTTTACTTGCATTGTTTTTGTTCATCTTTCATTTCTGCATGATGATCTATTTTTAATGGTTTACCTGTGTCTTTAAAACCAAACCACCAGAAAAAAACAACAACAACAACTTCTGAATAGTTTACTGAACTCTACTACTGCTGTTCTTTGATTTGTTTCCATTTTATCTCTGTTATCTTGCAGCAACATTTTTCCAAATTCTTCTTTCTTATAAATCTTGTAAGTAGGAACACAAGCTTTACCAGTTGCAGTTATTTGGTTCATTTCAGTTTGTTTTCTTCTTTTTCGTTGACACTGTCACTCGTTCATTGTTGCAGTACTTGTTTTCTTGGGGCAAGAGACTTGCGCATACACTGCTTGAGTTAAAGGTCCGAGGAGTCTTTTGACTGCTGCCCAAATCTCATTGGCTCAAATGTGACAAATATTCAGGATCCTGAGGCGGGATGTTGGTCGAGTACACTGTAAAAAATAAATAATATTACCAAAAGCCATCACAACACAAGCTTTTATGATACTTATGTAACTTATTCTTATAAGTGAAGTTTATTTATAAAGTAATTTCGAGAGGATCACATGCTTATGATTGTCCTCAGCTGCTCATCATGCATCAGCTGATGATTGATTCTCCAATCAGATGATTCCTAACCCACTATAAATAACCAGAGTTTTCTTATCTCAATATCTTCGTCTTGAAGAATACCCCCTACTCCCCCTTCTCTCCATATGGGCGACAGGCCGGCCCAGTGATTATCACTGTTGCCTGTTACGTTCCTTCCCCTTTTTGTCCAGGGTTGGGAAAGGAAAACAAAGAAAATTTTTGAAGAAAATCAAAGAAGACCAAATTAATGAATTGTGTATAGGTTAACTAAACAAAAATTGAGGGAACACTTCAATCCTCTGCTTCAGAAGTGTGAAACAACCACAAGAGAACTTTTGTTCTCATTCAATAAACAATAAATGAAGCGTAAGTCTTCAGGAGAATGATTAACTAAAACAACAACCAAAACAGATCTAGCTTAGGAGTAGTACTGAATAACCTAGTGCAGGTTAAAGTAAAGAAATAAAACAACAAAGGCTTTCCTCAACTCCCTTACTATGAATAAACAGTCAAACAAGTACAAAAATAAAAATAGCACCCTCTAACCTACAGCTTCATTTCGTAAATCAAAAAAGTCAGACAAAGAAACAATACAATTACCTTTTATATACCACACAAAAAAATCGTACAACTAATGCCGAGTTCAGACTGCATGATTTTCACAGTAGTCTTGTCACAGATGTTTTCACACTGCATGACTATCTGGGCTAGCGTTTCGTCGCTGCTTTGTTTACACTGCAGGATGGATCGGCGACATGGACATTCACATTGCATGACTTTACTATAGGAAGAATCGACGACAGCTTCGTCCAAACTACGTCTCACAGCCAAAAACACGTCGTATATCTTTTGTTATTAACTACATAATGAGAAAGAAGCCCTTAATGGGGTGAACATGTACATATTTGCTCACCTGGGTTAAAGGGAATTAGCCATTTCTCCTCAACTTAATAAATTAATTTCTTTCTGTATGAAACGTCACAGACACAGTTGCTCCTGAGTCCTGTCAAACCTCCACTAGTTTTCCCTCCATTTCGTGTGTCTAAATACACCAAAAATGAGCGCTTTTAACTTCTCCCGCTGCCTCCCGCTGGCCACACAAGTGGATGCTGCTCTCTCATTGGCTGTAGGTGATCGCCGATGCTATTTTCAGTAAAACTCAATTCACACGGCATGATTTGAATCGCCGACAGCTCCAGATATTCAGCACGCCAAATATCTAACAGGCATCAGCGACTCATTGGCGATTCTCTCAGATCGCGTCTTTGAAAATTCATACTGTGTGATTGCCACTCACGTGCACGAGCGCCGATTTGCCTATGATTTCAGGTATTTGTCTGTGATTTCTCAAAACCTGTCGGCGAGCCAAAATTGGGGATGAAATCATGCAGTCTGAACTCGGCATAAGAATGCAGATACACTGCCTGTAAAGTTCCACAACACAAGAGAAACTCCCAAAGACGGAAGTTAAATTGAACCCAATAGCTTAATAAACTTCTCTTAATATACAACAAAGTATGCAACAACCACTAGTCTGGAGCAGGGGATAAGTGAACCTCTCCTTGGGTTGAGGTACACTGCTCTTTTGTAGCAGCGTGTTACTGCAGCACGCTCCAACGATGAGCACCACCGGGGCCCAATCAGCTCCACCTAGTGAGCAGGCAGACACATTGGAAGAGTAAAGCTGCGGTCACCCTAGAGTTAGTGTGTGCGAAATTCTGTCGTGCGGCGCTGCGAAAAGAGGCGGGATTAAGCAAGCTTATTAGACGTTTATAAAAGCAAGCGATTGCTCCATGTTTTACATTTCTGTCCTGAGAGACGAGCCGAAATGGGAGCCAATGGGATGACAGAAAAAAACAAGAAGGCGAGACAAAGAAAAAGACATGCACAATATGCAATAATAAATGAATAAATACCTTCAGTCGTAACAATAGTTAACATCTACAGTTAAGGACAAAATGATTAGACCTGTGACCCGTTTCATTATTTTTAAAATATTTCCCAAAGTGCTGTTTAGCGGAGAGAAGGCTTTTCAACACATTTTCAATCGTAATAGTTTTAAGAACTCATCTCTCATCTCAGAATTTCATCTGACTGCCATGATGACAGCACATAATATTGGAATAGCTGTTTTGCAAGATGCTAGTATTCACTAGGTATTCACTAGGTTGATTAAGTTTATTAGTCAAGTCCTGGGAGAATAGTGGTTTGTTCTGTAGACAATCTCAAAATAAATAAATAAATAAATAAATAAATATTCACTGTATAACCCAGCAGTCAGCTTTATCAAATGAATTGAGTGTGGTCAACTCAAAATTCACTGAAAGTTAAATCTACTCATTTGAAAAGAGTTTTGAGCTAATTAAATACCTAATTACTTCAACTTAAATGGAGTACGTTCACGGTACTCGTATAGATTCATTTTTTAACTTGCTTTACTCAAATGAAGTTCACAGTACTTATTTGGATTCATTTTTGAACTTAAATGGTTTGTTGCACTCGGTTTCCTCAAATATTTTGAGTTACCCTTATTTCCCAGTGTGTATATAGTTTTTTAAGGGGGCTAATAATGTTGACCATAGCAGGTTTTATTTTACATTTAAAAGAAAAAATCTTGCTCGCTTAAACATAAAAGATGTGGTTATAGAGGAGGTCAATTGGGCAAAGCAGCCACTAACCTAACGGAATGGTAGTAAATCTATCCAACACACAAGGATTAAAAACTACCATTGAAGTAATCAGGACAGGCCTCCGGTCGAGCCGCTGAGACCCTAGAATGTTTGTCGCGCTTGATCCTTCAACTTACCCACCATCATTAAAACAAGTTCCTACCCATATCATCTCCTGAAGGACCTCTACTAACTGATCTTCTCCAAAGAAACACACCAACCAATGTTCTGTTCAGTTTTTGCCCAGCGTTTATTTGACAGCTTTTGTTGATTTTTTTTTATGTTAGCGTTTGGTTGATTTCCATTTGTTCTTTTTATATATGTTTTGTATGGATATTTTCTGCATGTCGTGGTTGTTGGTGCAATTTGTTTCAGCCATATTGTGCCTTAATGTCTTAATTTAGGATGCTGGACTGTAGAAATTGGCCTTTAATCAACGTTTGTCTGACATGAAACTCAACTGACATGCTCTGATAACAGGGAGACTGACCAGGAGATGGAGAAAAGCGTGTTCTGTTCTGCGTCAAACCGCTCATGCACTAACACGATCCAGCATGATGGTAGTTAAATATGATTTAGTAAGATCCCAACAAATAGATAAATACTCTACGTGACGGTCTAGAAGAAGAGCCATTACGTTAGCACTCGCTTCCTACTGCAAATTAAATTATCTCATGTCAAATAAATGTAATAAAGTCATGCGGAAGGATTAATGTTTCTTTATTTTTTATTTATATAGGTACAAATGATGATTGGTATGTAAATGAGAGTTTATTATGTTAAGTAATAATAATAATAATAATGATAATACATTCAATTTAAAGCACCTTTCTGGAAACTCAAGGTCTCTGTACAACATATATACACAATTATACAATTAAAAAACAATAAACCAAGAGTTTAAAACGTCATAAAATCAGCATATTAGTTCTGAAGGATCATATGACACTTATGATGTAATATGTATATGATGTATTATGATGCATTCTTAGTAAATTTGAGGAATAAACTAGTTTTACTAATATATACATGTACAAAAATATTTTGAATTATAATAATATTTAATCAATTCTGTATTGAGTTATTTGTTATATGATAATATTTATTCATTTCTGTATTGAACTATTTAGTTGTAATGATATTTAATAATTTCTGTTTTGAATTATTGATTTAAAAGAATATTTAATAATTTCTGTACCGAACCATTTAGTTGTAATAATATTTAATAATTTCTTTGTTAAATGATTTAATTTTAATCAGATTTATTAATGTCTGTGTTCAATTATTTGTAATATTATTTACTAATTTCTGCATTAAATTATTTCATTGGAAAATTATTTTTAAAATTCTGTATCAAATTATTTAGTTGTAACAATATTTACTAATTTCAGGATTGAGTTATTTATTTAGTTGTAATATTATTTCATAATTTCTATACTGAGTCATTTAGTTATAATTATATTTAAGAATGTATGTAATGAATTATTTAGTTGTAGTATTATTTAATAATTTCTGTTGAGTCATTAATTGTAATAATATTTAATAATTTCTGTATTGAGTCATTTAGTTGTAATAATATTTAATAATTTCTGTATTAAGTCATTTAGTTTTTATAATATTTAATAATTTCTATATTAAGTCATTTAGTTGTAATAATATTTAATTATTTCTGTATTGATATATTTTGTTGAGTGTAGGACAATTTTAAACTTTAATTTTATTTATTTTTATATATATATATATATATATATATATATATATATATATATATACATATATTTATATATATATATATATATATATATATATATATATATATATATATATAAATTATATAAATATTTAATATATTTTTTAATTATTTAATTGTAAAAATATTTAATAATTTCTTTATTGAAGTATTTAGTTGTAATACTATTTAATAATTTCTTTATTGAATTAGTTGTAATTATATTTAATTTATTTATTGAAATATTTAATTGTAATACTATTTAATAATTTCTGTTGAATTATTTTGTTGAGTGTAGTACAATTTAAAAAAAATTTTTATATTTATATATCAATATCAACAATTTATATTTATATATATCAATAAATTGTCGTATTCATTTTAAAGTTGCATTGCCTTTATAAATGTATTAATAAGGGTGCATATATTTGCATAAGCATACAATTAACATTACAAAATAACAGAAACAAAGATGATAAATGGGAGTTTATTATATAAGGTAATGTTTTTGATCAAAATTTTTGATTAGTGTATTAGATTCATTTCTGAAGGATTATATGACACTTAAGACTGAAGTAATAACTATGAATAATAATAAAGCCTTAATTGAATTTAAGGAATAAATGACATTTTACTAAATATTAATGTAGAGAATTGCTATTTTGAACTTCTATCATATTTCATAATTTCTGCATTAAAACATTTTGTCATGTAGGACAATTTGTTTCGTAAATTGTATTACTTTTTTGTTTTATTAATGTTTATATCAATAAATATTAGACTAAAACTAAATTAGTATTTAAATAATTTAAATAATTAGTATAATTATATTATTAGAATGTTTGTATTGAAAACACCCTACTTTTATAAATTAATCATTGTCCCCATGTCATATGCAATTTGCAAGTTGCATTATCTTAATAAATGTATTAATTAATGTACATATAATTGCATGAGCATACATTTAGCATCATTAAAATAAAAGTAATGCATTTTAAATGACAAAAAACCTTCCAAATAACATTGTTAGTGTTTCTAATTTAAATAAGACCTCATAGCTGCATATGTCTATTTTATTTTCGATCAAACATTTATATTTATTTTATTTCATTAATTATAGATAAAATAATCAGCATTTGTCCAATAATCTCTTTGTCGGTATTCCCTGTCATGGCCTTCAGAAGTGCACATGTGTTTCACTGAGTGTTTGTTTATCTCTCTCTCTCTCTCTCTCTCTCTCTCTCTCTCTCTCTCTCTCTGTCTCTCTCTCTCAGCACTGGCCACTCAAGCTGGAGTTGAACTGAGGCGTAAGGGCTCTCAGATGTCCACAGACACCATGGTCTCCAACCCCATGTTTGACGCCAATGAATTTCCTGATAATTATGAGTCGGGTCGAGCTGAAGCGTGCGGGACGCTCTGCAGGATCTTCTGCAGTAAGAAAACAGGAGAGGAGATTCTTCCCGTCTACTTGTCCAGGTGACAATACTACAAATATATATTTATATATATATATATATATATATATATATATATATATATATATATATATATATATATATATATATATATATATATATGTATATTTACATTTACATTTAGTCATTTAGCAGACGCTTTTACCCAAAGCGACTTACAAATGAGGACAAGGAAGCAATTTACACAACTATAAGAGCAACAATGAATAAGTGCTGTAGGCAAGTTTCAGGTCTGTAAAGTCTAAGAAGGAAAGTATTTGTAATATTTTAGTAATTTAGTAAATTATTTATTTATTTTTTTTTTTTGAGTACAGTTAGTGGTATATTCAGAGAGGCAATTGCAGATTAGGAAGGAAATTGGAGACTGAATAGTTGAGTTTTTAGTGGTTTCTTGAAGACAGCGAGTGGCTCTGCTGTTCTGATGCAGTTAGGGAGTTCATTCCACCAGCTGGGCAGATTGAATGCGAGAGTTCGGGAAAGTGATTTCTTCCCTCTTTGGGATGGAACCACGAGGCGACGTTCATTCACAGAACACAAGTTTCTGGAGGGCACATACATCTGCAGAAGCGAGAGCAGATAAGAAGGAGCAAAGCCAGAAGTCGCTTTGTAGGCAAACATCAGAGCTTTGAATTTGATGCGAGCAGCAACTGGCAGCCAGTGCAAACGGATGAGCAGCGGAGTGACATGTGCTCTTTTAGGTTCATTGAAGACCACTCGTGCTGCTGCGTTCTGGAGCAGCTGAAGAGGTTTGATAGAGTTAGCTGGAAGCCCGGCTAGTAGAGAGTTGCAGTAATCCAGTCTGGAGAGAACAAGAGCTTGAACAAGGAGTTGAGCTGCATGTTCAGATAAGAAGGGTCGGATCTTTCTGATGTTATAGAGTGCGAATCTGCAAGATCGAGCAGTTCTAGAGATGTGTAAATCAATGTTCATTCATTCATTTTCTTGTCGGCTTAGTCCCTTTATTAATCCGAGGTCGCCACAGCGGAATGAACCGGCGACTTATCCAGCACATTTTTACGCAGTGGATGGTAAAACTGAACAATTCACTAGCAAGAAAACAGTTAAAAAGAGCATCTGCAGCGCGAGAACAAGAGATCTCATAATCTACTTTCGCTCTCGTGGATAAGGAAAGCTTATTCGCACAGACATCAATTAGCCTATAAATAATTAATTTCGATGTTAAGTGCAAAGATTTGTGTCAAAACTGTTTCTAAATTCAGTTCTAATTTCCAGCAAACGAATAAATGAACAACAATAACGAAGTGTGCTCACAAACCTGAGTTATGTCCTAACACACATGCTGTGAACCATATGGTCTAAAACCTGATTTTTTAATAAAACATATATAAATATGCATATAGTAAATAATAATAACATTATACAAAAGCAAATTGTTATGAATGAACTGAAAAAGCCTCCCGAGATGAAGAAGACATGAAGGCAGTGGTGTTTATATTTATGTAGGCTAGAAAATAATATGTTTTGTAATATTTTAATCCTTTATATTTATATTCTATATCTATTCTTATTATATCCTATATATATCCTTAATATGTTTATTCTTTTTCATATGTAAAGATATTTGCGTATTGCTCTACATCTTGTGTGTATTAAGCAGTGTGTAAGCGAGGCGCACAACTAACGCGCTCTGCGCTGGACAATAGACCGGCTTTGTTCTGGTCTATTGAAAAATCTATTATAGTTTCTCTAAATTGCAACGCGCCAGCATTGTGCCTTAACACGCCTCAACACGCCTCCCTTTTTAGACCAGAACACCTATGGGCGCACATATGAGCGCAAATGCATTTGCTATTTAAACAGCGCGGCGGAAAACGTCAAAATGACTCTTGCGCCAAGCTGAAACTACCAAACAACAATTGCATCACACCTTGCGCCAGGTGTATAATAGGGCCCAAAGTGTTATTTTATGTATTATTACTGCATTTCTGAACCTCAATACTTTTAGCCATCAAATCATTTGTATCTGTTCAATTGTTTTGTATTTTATGTAGATAGTCCTCTAAAAAATAATCCCAATCAATGTAAATTGATGCATTTATCCAAAAAAGAGTTAAAAGTCATCTTGTGAAATTATATTCATATCGTTATATATATATATATATATATATATATATATATATATATATATATATATATATATATATATATATGGTGCTGATATATATATATATATATATATATATATATATATATATATATATATATATATATATATATATATATATATATATATATATATATATATATATATATATTAAGGGTGTCACGATCCTCCAAATCCACGATTCGATTACATTTTCGATTCTAAAGGCAGAATTCGATTTTCGATTATGAATAATTAATTAATTATTAACCAATTAATTATTTGTAGCCTACCGTTTAAACTACCTGACCTGCATGGTCTTTGTTTTACCCATAAACAAATCATACAGTAAATGAATAAAGGCAAGATACACACATAATTACCACCTGTCAATCACTTTTTCTGCGGGACTCGTGAATAGGCAGTGATCTGTGTCGTTATAATGGCGTCGGTAAAAAAGACGCACAACCAACAGGAACCAGCCAACAGTATCTGAGGTGTTCGCTAAAATGACGAAGTACAAGAGAGTGAAAGATTGAAGCAGTCTTCTGACTGCCTGGACCTGCTGTCTGGAGCGCATGGCTGTGTCTGTGTGGTCACGTGATTGGCATTTTTCGCGAGCGGATTCACAACATGGACGGGCGGAGGATCGCGATGCCGGTGTTGTCTATCGGATGAACGGTACGTAATACGTACATAGCAGAGCTTGCAAAACTGTGTTTTTTTTGTCGACAACACGAAATCCAAAATGTTTACACACCGGCGACTTCATTGAAAGAGGAGAGGGTTTCTGTCGACGGGTCTCCTGCGTCTGCAGTTTAACAAGCACTTCAACAAGCCGTTTTTTTTCCCGCTTGGCAAGCCAAGCTGACGTGACATGGGGGCGTGGCAGCATCGACGATTCTATATTTTGATTCAATAATCGAAATTAAGCATAAATTTCGATCGATTTCGATTAAAAATCGAAATCGTGACACCCCTAATATATATATATACCCATAGGTGTTCTGGTCTAAAAAGGGAGGCGTGTTGAGGCGCATTGCTGGTGCGTTGCTATTTTGAGAAATATATATATATATATATATATACTGCAGATAAACTGAATATTTCAATGTCGAATATCGTGCAGCCTTACTGAAGATATTCAAGAATTGACTGCAACTACTGAAATAGCCTTGATTCTGTCAGGTTCTACATGGTGCTGATCCAGGGTCTTCAGATTTCAGACTTCATCTGCAGGCCGGTCTTAGCCAGCATTATCCTGAACTCTTCTGCTCTGTTCTGCTCCGATCTCAAGGGAATCAATGTAGTGGTTCCCTACTTCATATCTGCACTGGAGACCATCCTGCCGGACCGGTGAGTGTCTGATGATAACCATGCCTGAGGAAATCTTGCACATGCTAGGATTACACAAAAAATCTCCTTGTTTAGCTCTGTGTCTTTTTGTTGATTCTTCACATCAACGACTCAACTCTTTTTATTGATGGATTTATTTACCTCCTTACATTGATATCCAGGGGATGTCCACTCCTATTGCATGCTCAATGTGAATGCATGTTTCTGATTATTTTGCACCAACAGAGAGCTGTCGAAGTTTAAGTCTTATGTGAATCCTACTGAGCTGAGAAGAGCCTCCATCCACATCCTGCTGTCCATGCTTCCGCTTCCTCACCACTTTGGCAACGTCAAATCAGAGGTAAACAGAATTCAGGGAATTTTATATATATATATATATATACATATAAATATATAAATAAATATATATATATATATATATATATATATATATATATATATATATATATATATATATTAGCGATGTCAAAATTAGTGCGTTAACGCATGCGATTAATTTTAAATAATTAACGCGTAAAAAATTTTTTACGCAATTAACGCAGATGCAGGTTTTTTTTACTTCCTGTTGTGGTGGACGTGTGTTTAACATGCAAGAAAAGTAAATAACACCAAGGAAGCACTTTTTGAAGGCAAGTTCCAGCATAAAACAGTTAGTTGCATCACAGGTTATCCAGAGTTTCATGCAATTTCGGGTGTTTCATTTTTAACTTTCTACTTCTGTTGTAAGTTGATACCGCATGGCGAACAGAAAGAAAATCCTCCGCATTTCGTGACTCGGTGTTCCTTTAAGGTAATAAAATCACTGCTTAGGCTACACGGTAGACTTTTAATAAGAGTATAATCTTAATCATATTAAAATCGGAGTATTGGTGTCTTATGTAAATGTACTCAGAAAGTCTCTGGTGAAGTCGCGAGCTGTCAAAGACAGGGCATTACTCTGCCTTTCAGCATGATCCCTCCAAGTTTAGCGTGTTTCCTCATTAAACGCAACGAAAGCGTATACTTCGCGTTGTTGTGTTAGAATCCTTGTGAAATACAGTAATACTTTAGGACGCTTAGATTAAGCAGATTTGATGAACGTGATCATGCGTGTTGAATCTGAGGGGGAGTCGCTCCAGTATGGAAGGCCGTTGGGGCCAAAACATCTGCAGCCCATTGTGTGATACTCCTAGTCTTAGCAACTGGATGAATGTAAAGGAGGATTAAGGTAAATTGTTTCTACGCTATAACTAATGTTCTCAACTCACAGCAATAAAACTTTACAACGAGTGCAACTGTTTGTATTCTATAGTTTACTATTATAATTTTCCATATCTGCAATTCCTGTATTTTGGCATTTTTTGCAGTCCACTTAGAATCCAACATGGAAATCAATGTTTTCTTTATTGGCATTGATTGTTTTGAAATTCAGATGTCATTAACATGCCTGTGTTTTAATTTCTGTAATAAATATGACTGTCAAGCCACGATCTTGATGGTTTATTGTGGGTATGTTGTTTACATGAAGAAATCTGTGTTACAAGTTAAACAAAAATTATATTAAACAATTATATTTTGAATTTTAATTCTAATAAACAATTATATTTTGAATTTAAATAGTTTTTGTCTTGCGTTTACATTAATTTTACATTTAAATAGGCAAAATTACAAGTTTCAGTATTTTAAATGCGGCTAATTGCGATTAATTTTTTTTTAAAGGTGCGATTAATTAGTTACATTTTTTTTATCGATTGACAGCACTAATATAAGGGGTGTAACGGTTCACAAAAATCACGGTTTGGTTCGATACGACACAGTGGTGTCAGGGTTCGGTATGTTTTGATACAGCAAAAAAATTAAAAAAGCCAGAGGATTTCTCTGATTTAAATTTTTTATGTATTAAAACTGACGTTATAAAAGTATGATCCTGTTTCTTTTTTCTTTTACTTTAAACAGTAATAAAGCTATACTACCACGGTTTTTGCTAAGCAGCAAATTAAACAAATCCTTCTTTATACTCTAAACCAAAAAGCTTCCTTTAAATAAATCAATGTAATATTGTAGTAGTTCAACAAATAAAAAATAAAAAAAACAATTTAGTTTTTTAATGGAATTTAAATTTATTTTTACGTATTTATTTTCAGAAAGATGAGTGTCCACCTTTTCTCAGACAGCACAGATCTGCTTGATTTGACTTTCACCTGCCATTTCAGTGCATCTAATAGCCGGAATTATCTGACTGATATGGACTTATGAAGGAATAATGTAACGGGGCTCTATTACATTCAACATTTTTTTAAAATCGAAATTTCCACTACCGATTAAGATCTAACAGGGATCGAAATTAACTTTTTTTCTTGGAGCACCGGTGGTCCTAACTTCAAAAATGCCTGACAAAATTTAGTCGCACCCACCAAAAATGATGAGCACCGTTACTACACGTTTTACATTAATTCATATTATTAAGCTGAAGTCAAAACTATTCACCCACCTATGAATTTATTCTCTTTTTCCAATATTTTTCAAATGATGTTGAACAGATTCAGGAATTTTTCACAGTATTTCCTATATTATTTGTTCTTCTGGAGAAAGTCTTATTTGTTTTATTTTAACTAGAAAAAAAAGCAATTTTTAATTGTTTTAATCCCATTTTAAGGTTAATATTATTAGCCCCCTTAAGCAATATTTGTTTTGGATTGTCTACAGAGCAAACCACTGTTATACAATGACTTGCCTAATTACACTAACTTTACCCTAATTACCCTAGTTAAGCCTTTAAATGTCACTTTAAGCTGAACACTAATCATTTTCATTTGTCAAAATATTTATATTTATTTAATACCTTTTTCTTATAGCACTGTTTTCCCACATTAAATAAATACTGTAGTCATTTAGAGTAAATACTATAGTAAAGTACTTAAATTAATATGTTGTGGTATGGAAACACAACAACAGTACTATAAACAAATGACCCAGTACTGCAGTATTCTACAACTATAGGGTATATTGTACTACAAACCACCAGTTTACTATAGTAAAGTATAATATAGTATTTAACACAGTTTATCAGTTCACCAATGTTATTACTACAGTATGCTGGAGCATTCATTAATAAAGGGTTGTAAATACTATATATAGAGTATAAGATGCTTTACAATATTATTGCTCAAAAACACTCATACTTACTGTAAATTACTATAGTATTTTTTCATGTGGGATATAGGGCTGGGCGATTTTTCGATTAATTCGAATTTACGTTTTGACGACGATTTAATTCTATATTAAATCGAGAATCGCAATTTTTTTTTTTTTTTTTTTTTTTTTATTTAATTATTTTTTAAATATATATTTAATACATTATATTGGCACCAATGCGCTTTGGTTCACTCTCTGTATGAAGCAGGAAGCACACCAGAAGCACCTCTCGGCGACGCGCCGCGCACGCATTTCATTTTTCAGCCGCGCCATCTGATTAGTTTCATGTTAAATATCATGTGAATGTGTGCGTCTGGTGTGTGATAGTTTAAACTGTCATGTGCACGCCGTGTCGCGGCGCTTCTAAAGTGCGACCTGCTTGACTGCCTGTTAAAGCGTGAAGTCATGAAGGATTTCGCTTGTTGCATTAGTTGGAGTCATCTTCTGTGTGGATTGTCAAGACATTCCCTCATCAAGTCGATAAACTCGATCTCAACATGTATGAAGGACGTAAAAGCCTGCCATGTGAAAAACCGCGCTGATCTTTAGGTTTGAACACGAGTAGAGGTGAGGGCCTGTAGCAGTGAAAATGAAAGTAGCCGCCCCCATGACGTCATTTAGCGGACCTAGTTGAAAACCAGACAGATCAGGCAGCATAATACAGAGAGTGGAGCAAAGCGCATCAAATGATCGATATTTAAAAGGGGGGAAAAAGAAAAATAAATTTAAATATATTATTTTATATTAGACACACATCTGGTGCTTGTATTTGCTCCTGCTATATGTTCACAACTTCACACACTGGGTTAAATTAGGCTTTACAGTTTCCATGTTCAGTCCTTTTCTTCCACTGTATGTTTTTAAGAAAAGGCAGCAGCAATACAACCTGCCATTCAATCAGAAGACAAAGTCAAAGCCGAGCTGACAGCCAATCTTTCCTAGGCTCAGCAAAACTAGCAAAAATACCTCTGTATTCCTGCAACTGCAATATTTACACAAATATTTCTTATTCAAATCTTCAGCAACGCTATTTAACTCGTGAATTTGTTTTACATTTATTCACACCTTGACCCATTTTTGTATGACATGGCCATTAAAAATACAATGCTCCTTAACCAGATGGGTTTTCAAGTTACTTATAAAGAGAATGTTACTTCAGTCATGTTGTTGTGATGTTTTGAGAAGACTAGTAACACAATGAAAAAAAAAAAATAATAATCGAAATCGTGAATCGGTCAAACTTTATAAAAAACCTAGATTTTTTTTTTTTTTTTGCCAAATCGCCCAGCCCTAGTGGGATAGCATGTTTTGTCCATTGCTATGGTGTTTTTTGTGTCATTTTATTCCTTTTTTACTGACAATTTAATATATTTAAGCAAAATGATATAAGAATATGTATAATATAAAACTTAATAATAATATGTATAAGTAGCACTTCTTGTGTGTAATGCCTCTTCTTGTTGAATCACTGAATGTTTCAGAAGTGTTAATGCAGAATAACAGAGACAGCGCGCAGAAGTATAAATGCACAGCCACTTGATGCAGAAGTATAAACCAGGCTTTAATGTAAATAAAAAAACTACAGTTTATAAATATAACGGAGCACAAGATGTTTTGAATGAAAGTGAATGAGACAGGAAGAAAAATAAGGTGGCTGGATCATGAAAATTTTTGTCAGATAAGTCAGAGTTTGATGTTTGGCTTCAAATGGAAACCCAGGGTAAAACGCTTCAGATGTGGGGGTGTTATCCGTTCATCTTCCTGATTTCTCTCTGAGCACATAACTGAATTGGCTGTGTTTATCTAATTGAATCTCCAGGTTCTGTTGGAAGGGAAATTCAGCAACGATGACAACTCTCTCCACGACAAGGCGGTCACCTTCCTCTCCCTGAAGCTACGATTGGTCAATATTCTGATCGGCGCCCTGCAAACAGAGACAGACCCGATCAATACACAGATGATACTGGGTATTCAATATGTGCATTTACTGGTTTGTCAAGAGAAATACAATGAAAGAAAGAGTCCAGGCTCTGAAACATGCTTTGTCAGTGAAAATCTATAAACATATTAAGCAAACTGTTATTATTATTTATATTTATAAAACTATTATTCTTTATAAACTCCATATTTTGTAGAACTCCATCGTTCAAGGTTAACTATATTGCTATTTTATAAGTTAAATAATAATAATAAATAGTAAATTAATAGAAATTATTATTATTATTATTATTAGATACGTACCTTAAATGATTTGTTTAACAATGTTAAACTGATATCTTATAATGATTTGAAAAAAAAGTTTAAATTAGAAGGACAAGATCATTTTTTGGAAATACTTACAAATCAGACATTGTATTGAAATAACGGCCCTCAAGGTACAGAATAGAAATATGTTGGAAAAATTGTATAAATTCCCAAAACAGCTTCAAAAAGTTTCTACGTTTTACAAATTTATGTTGTCTTTTATCAGGAGTTTGTTCACATTGCCGTGCTGCTGTGTTCGCCTAAATCCTAATAATAAATAATAAATAGCCTACTGATAAAGTAAGTTATATAACAATCATATGATAATCTTTAATATTTTTTTGTAGTGTGTGCTGTATTATTATGTAACCACATACCAATTAAATACCAACTATACCAACAAATTATAGCAATGGTTATGCACATTCAGTTCTGGCAGTTGTGGATAATAACTGCATGTGTGTTTCTTCCCACAGCGGCGATGCTGAATATCGTGCAGGATTCTGCTCTGCTGGAGTCTGTTGGTGCTCAGGCTGAAGTGGTACGACTTTTACTGTCCCACATGAACTAATATCAGTTTAGAAAGAGAACCTGACCTACATTTGAAGTGTCGGCAGGATGGTACATGAGAAAGACAGATCATTAGCCACGTTTCCATCCACCTATGTTCATGCACAATTTGGGATATGGAAATGCTAAGATGAGTAGGATAAATGGTAACACTTTATAATAACTGCACATTATGAACCATTTATTAAGCATTAGCAAATAGTGAATTCATTATCTGTTAAGCATTAACTCTACATTAATAAGCGTTAGTATGCAGTTTATAACTGCAGCTACAAATGCTCTATTCTTGACTTACAATCATATTTAAAATGTGTTTAATAATTGTACTTTCATACTTAGTTAACAATTTATTTTTCATTACTACATTAAGTATCGCATTATTTACAAGCCAGTTGTATTTAAGAGTAGTTGAGGGTTTTTAGGATCATTCAGAATGAGTTAGTAAATGATTAATAAACTATTGAAATCAACGTTTATATGTCTTATTATTCAGGCATATATTAATGGTTACTCTGTCTGATAATAAATGCTTTATTAACTCAACTTCTTCTAGTTTTGTGACCTAATCAAAAGTGAGGACTATTGATGCTTTATAAATCCCTTATAAATGACAAATAAAGGCTAAGTTAAATTCTAAACAGGAGAAATGACATTATTCATTCCTATTAGTTTAAAGATACACAAATGAAACTGTACTTCAAATGAAAAATAAATCTTTGCAACCTGATCTAAAATAAAATCAATTTAGAGTTTAAACATTGCATGTTATTATATTGTTAAATTATTATATTGTTGTTTTATCCAGTTGGATGTCGTATTTTGACACTCAAGTTATTCAGCAATGTTTAAACTTTACAGTAATTTTACTTTTTAGATAAGATTGCAAAGATTATTCTTCATTTGATTCTGAGCCTTTATTTGTCATTTATAAGGGATTTATAAAGCATGAATAGTCCTCACTTTAGATTAGGTCACAAAACTGCATGAAGTTGAGTTAATTAAGCATTTACTAACATATTAGTTAACTATTAGTATATGCCTGAATAATAAGATATACAAATGTTGATTTTAATAGTTTATTAATCATTTACTAACTCATTTTGAATGATCCTAAACACCCTCAACTACTCTTAAATACAACTGGCTTGTAAATAATGCGATACTTAATGTAGTAATGAAAAATAAATCATTAATAAGTATGAAAATACAATTATTAAGCATATTATATAGGTGCTTATAAGTCAAGAATACAGCATTTGTAGCTGCAGTTATAAACTGCTTACTAATGTTTATTAATGCAGAGTTAATGCTTAAAAGGTCACGAAGCACCAAAACACATGTGTTGAGCTGTTGACAGTCGTATATGTGTCCCACACTGCTAAAAACACTATTAGGACACCTATATTTTTTTGCGTTATTTCAAGCAAATTTGTACTTCCGGTTTGAAACTAATTTTTGAAGCTGCGTCACGGTCATGACATAATAGCGTGTATTCCAGCGTGCAGACTGGACGTCTGTGCCAGAGTGTGTCTTATTACGTCTTGCAGTGTGCTGCATTAATGCATGAGTAAGGCTTGGTTCAAACCAATCAGCGCGCTCTATTGTGTAACTTCATTAATATTCATTACTGTCAGAGTGTAGACGGCAGAGACGCCACGTTGTGTTGGTAAAACAAGCGTGAAGTGTTGCTTTTATAGTTTGCTGCAGTGAAGTTTTGTTTTCATTTTCTCTCTGTGAGAGCTCAGCTGGAGTCACGTGTGGATTAACAGTGTACGCGACGCTCGACAACAATAACTTACGTGTCTAAGGAGGATTATTGTTTACCTGAGAGCTGTTCTCATCTGCAAACGCTGAGATCCTGATTCGCTTGTAGTCTCCTCTTAATAAAGACGCGGCTCTAGTTGCTGGTGATTGTCCTGTCTCTACAGATTTGGTAAGTGAGTGACCAGTGCTCTTTGTTTATTCAGTTCGTATTTTATTCGTATCGACCAAACTATTGCACCGAGTGTAAACAAGTTAGCACAAACAGTTACAACCAAACTATAACCTTGTGTTGGATTTTGTGACCGGAATAACACACGCGGCTTTCTGACGCTACCTGCTGTGTGCATCTAAGTTTCCGGGAAATGCTGAGTTTTTTTTCTCTCATTTGCCGTGCGGTATCAAACATTGCATGAAAAATAGACGCTTACAGCAGCTCCTCGAATCAAATATCTCGTTTGTCGGGAAGGACATGAATGAATTCCCTGAATGAAAGAGCCAAACTGCAGTTAAAGTCCACCATTTAATAATTTGCCAAATAATTCGACAACAGATGTCCATGTAAACACCATCACTTTCTCCCCTGTGTGTGTTTTGACTCTGAAACTTGCGCGTGCTCAAATAGACACTCCCACACCAAGCCTCTTTTCTTCCTCCGACACTCCCCCCAAACAGAGCTGGACACGCCCACTTTTCTGACTTTTTCCAAAGTAGAGGTGTGAAAACACCCTGCTGAGACGAGGGGGTTTCATGGCCCTTTAACAGATAATGAGTTCACTATTTGCTACTGCTTAATAAATTATTTATAGTGTGTAGTTATTATAAAGTGCTACCGGATAAACTACTTGTATTACTTTTAGGCAACCCGGTGGTGCAGTGGTTAGCACAGATGCATCACTGCAAGAATGTTGCTGGTTCAAGTCCCGGCTAGGCATTTCTGTGTGGAGTTTTCATGTTCTCCCCCTGATGGCGTGGATTTCCTTTGCCAAATTTTTTCAGCATATGTTTTCTGCAGCGGATGCATCCCATTACTGGGAAACAACCATTCACACACACACACTAATACACTCTGGGCAATTTAGCTTAATCAATTCCCCTATAGCGCATGTGTTTGGACCGGAGCACCCGTAGGAAACCCATGCTTACAAGGGGAGAACATGCAAACTCCACACAGAAATGCCAACTGACCCAGCCAGGACTTGAACCAGCAACCTTGCTGTGTGGCCATGGTGCTGACCGCTGAGCCACCCTGTCGCTCCAGCTTTATTCACTACTGTTTTATTCGATATTTCAGTTTTGTGCCTTGGCTTTGTCTTATTTGCATTGGATGGAAGCACAGCTAATGCTGCAGTGTGTGTGTGTGTGTGTGTGTGTGTGTGTGTGTGTGTGTGTGTGTGTGTGTGTGTGTGTGTGTGTGTGTGTGTGTGTGTGTGTGTGTGTGTGTGTGTGTGTGTGTGTGTGTGTGTGTGCAGGGCAGTGTGGATGGCAGTCATTCTCTGGCTAAGAGTCACAGTCGTAATAACAGTGGCATCAGCAATGCTAGCGCAGGCAGTTCAGAAGCCACCACTCCAGACAGCGAACGCCCGGCTCAGGCCCTGCTGAGAGACTACGGTAAGCACAGAGGGACATCAGATACTTGTGCGTTTTATCTGCATTAAAGCATTTCTCTGTTTAACTCTGCTTTAATAAGTGGCTTTGGATGAAAGCATCTGCTAATGCATAAATCTAAATGCTTAGGAAAATGATTTGAAAAGCTTGTCAGAGATCTGAGCCGGTTAATTATTGTAGTAATGACAAGATTCATTAGCAGATATGCCAAAATGACTCCAAATGATCCTGTTTATTTGACGTTATACTCTCATACAGAGTGTGCGGTGGTTTATTTAAACATGGCTTTTATTTTATTTGTATATTTACAGTATAAGAACATTTACACTGCATTTTTCCATTCACTGAAAGCAGACAGTACCACAAGGCCATCATTTACACCAAAATGTAATATACACAAATAATTTTCAGGATTATTATACAACTGAAATAACTAATTATTCAAGAAATAGTTCTATAAAACTATAAAAATTTGTTTAAAAACTAAATAATTTTACATTTATTTTGATTAGACAAATTAAAAAAATGAATTATTCTAAAATAATTCTATGAATAATCATAGTAATATTAAAAGTAATGTAATAACATTAATAGTAAAACTAATAATAGTTAAAATGTCTAAATAAAAATTATTAGTACAGGGCTCGAAACTAACCTTTTGCTTGGTAGCACCAGTGCTCCTAACTTTAAAATTTAGGCGCATCAGCCAAAACTTAGTCTCACCCACCAATCATAAGCACCGTTACTACAAGTGTTATACAAACATATTTATTGCATTTGAAATCAACATTAATCAAACTAACAAACAAAAAAAAAAAAATATATATATATATATATATATGCATGCGTGAGGGAAATATGTCTCAACAAAATCACAAGAAAATAGATTTTTATAACATAACTGAGTGACCAAAAGATACACGGAGCGCTCACCGGCCCTGCACGCACTGCTGGACATTAGGGATGTAACGATATTGTAAATACCGTCATACCGCAATATTAATTTTTTTTCGATATTATCGAAGTCGCATGACTCGGTAAAACTATAGGTCTTCTGAGAAAATTTGCTCAGGCGAATGAAGCGAACGGGACGTAGCTGAAACTACATTTCCCATCAGCCCATGCGTGGCCATAATCCCTTGCGGTCTGTTGTCGCTACAGATCCAGTAATGCGGAAATGGAGTGTGCTGCTAGAAGCGGGGATGAAAAAAAGATGGAAATGATCGAACCTAAAGCAGTGTTGTCGCCGCGCGCGTGCTGAATAGCAGTGTTGTCGCGCGCGTTCTGATCAGCTGTGTTATCGCGCGCGTATTGTAAAGCGCCGAGGGGGGGTTGAGCGCGCATACTCAAGAGCGGTGTTGTCTACTGAAGGGCTGGACGGAGGGTGTGTCGCGTCGCGGGGGCACTTTTGATCGTTTTGGAAGGGCACTTTCTATCCAAGACTAAAAAGGGCATGTGCACTGCACAGGTTGAGCCCTATGTGTGCACGTGCCTGCAAGTTGGGGAATACGACTATTAGCAGTCATGGGGACTGCAGAAACACAGCACACTGTTCAGATTGATGCAGACATTGACTTGCACCGCAAAGAGACCTCTATCTCACTCATGGTTTGTCTTCTCAAGTGGGGGAAAGACAATGCACAACGTTACCCACTGCTGTCAACCTGGGCCAAGTCATATCTCTCTTGTCCCAGAAACCTCAGTCCCAAATGAGAGGGTTTTTTTCTGTTGCAGGGGACATTGTAAATACCCAGAGATACCAGCTTTCACCAGATTATATTTATATGATAATTTTCCTTTAAACCCATCTCTATCTAAGTGAGTGAGTGATTAAATGTTGAATGTGACGAGTTTTCAACAATACTAAATTGAAACTTCATTTTTTTACATGGTTTAATATTTTTTTGTTATTAAAATTGAAGTTCCTGTTTCAAAGCTTACAGATAGATGACTAATTTGTATGTCATTGACACTTTTGGCACTTTTTTGGAGTATTTTCAAAAGTTTTGTTTTTCCTGTAAATGATTCAATAAATACCATACCGTGACATTCATACCGAGGTATTACCGTACCGTGAAATTCTGATACCGTTACATCCCTACTGGACATGAATGAGTCTGTTTACGGTATAACTGTGCTGTTCTCACGGGTGCTGTCTGATATTGCACTGATGCTTTTGACATATACTGTACCTTATTATATGCATACATCATGTTAATAGCCATACCAGTCTTTTCATGAGTATTGATATTAGTTTACTCGGCGCAAGCCCGTTTGCGATGGTGTACGTGGTGTTAAATTTGACATATAGCTGCCATAAAAAAATTAAATAAATCCCACATTTTTGATTTAGTCTAGTCTAATATTAAAGCATTATTAAAGTGCATCCCAGTCTTGTGACATAATGCATCTCTGCATGTTTGTAAAAGTTGCATGAAATCGATATTTCGAAGCTGTCGATCTGTGCATCATGTTTAAATGTGTTTAACCAGTGCCCTTCTATATGGACCCTTTTCACGAGACTGTTATGATGAGGTTATATCTTTAATCCTTGAATTTATTTGGATTTTTTTTTTACGTATAAACATTTATATGTATTTATTTGTGTATGCATTACATTCAAATTACAATAAACTAACTAGCCCCTGTGTGAGGTGTTTGTAATGCAGCGTTTATGAGAGCAGGACAGTAAATCTGACATTATTCTCTCTTCTGGCTGCCGTTATCAGTCTCACACTATTGTTTTCCTCCTTCTGAAAGTCTTGATAACACTATTATGGAGTTTATTTGTCATTATTTCAGCAAATAGGATTGTAAATAAATGATTTGCTTTACTTTCCCATTTACTGCGCTCTGAGTTTACCAAATATGCAAACATGTGCTGCTGGGAAACACACAAATGTGAAAAGGCTCCATATGAAATGCTTGTTGTTTATTTTAAAAGCATGCCGTCAGATGAAGCCTAATGCGGCCTGCTGTTATGATCTCAGTGTCTGTGTTCATGTGTATGGTGGATCATCACATGTCTCTGTGCCTGGCTTGCGTCTGTGTGTGTGTTACTAACCCGCTGTGTATGGCGTGCTGTGTGTTATATCCCAGCTCTCCACACAGACACTGCGGCCGGGCTGTTGATCCGCAGCATTCACCTGCTCACCCAGAGACTCAACTCTCAGTGGAGACTCGACATGAGCATCTCTCTGGCGGCGCTCGAGCTGCTCGCGGGACTTGCCAAGGTACACACACACATATATACATACATGCATGCACACATACACGTATACCCACTCACCCAAATACACACTTACAGTACACACACACATACACAGTATATACATACATATACACTTACACACACATATACATACATATGCACACACATTTAAATGCACAAATGTACATACACACACACACCCATAAACATATATGCAGACACACACTTACAAATGCATAGAGTTGAAGTTAGAGTTTTTAGACCCCCTGAAATTTTTCTCTTTGCCATGATGACAGACACTAGTATTCAGCTTAAAGTGACATTTAAAGGGTTAATTAGGGTAAAGTTAGGGTAATTAAGCAAGTCATTGTGTAACAGGTAACATTGTAGACAATCCAAAACAATCATTTCTTAAGGGGGCTAATAATATTGACCTTAAAACGGCTTTAAAAAATGTTTAAACTGCTTTTATTCTAGCCGAAATAAAACAAACAAGGCTTTCTCCAGAAGAAAAAATATTATCAGACATACTGTGAAAATGTCCTTGCTCTGTTAAACATCATTTGGGAAATATTTAAAAAGGAAAAAATACAAAGGGGGGCTAATAATTCTGACTTCAACTGTAACATACACATAATTGCATGTAAACACATATACACTGTATATACGTACATATACACAATATATAAACTAATACAATATTAAGTCGTCATCATGGCGAAGACAACAGAAATTAGTTATTAAAACCATTGTCTAAACAAATCACTTGGAAATTATTTTTTTTAAAGAATCTGAATTTCACAGGAGGGTGAATACTTTTGCATTCAACTGTACACTGTAGAAAAAATTCAATTACAGAAATTGATCAGAAATTTTTATTTAAGAAAATTTCTGTAATTTAACATTTGTTATTTTACAGTAAATTTCTGTAATTTAACACATGGTTTTTCCTGCACCCCAGCTGCCGGGGGAAAAAAAACGTAAAATTACAGATCTTTTTACAGTGTATATTTATATTAAATCCAGCTTTTTAAATGTATTGATCTATTTTAAATTTGCCAATTGTTTTGACCCCTGTCATTCCTTTCTCTTTATTATTTAATTACATTATTATTTTATTTTAATATTAACATACTATTTTATTATTTAATTTTTCTCTTAATTACTTTTTAGATTTATTAATTTATTGATTTCCTCTCCTTTGTGACATTAAAATAACAATACATTTTTTGTCATTTATTGGCTTGGGTTTTTAATATTTGATGAAGTTAAAATTAAAATAAAACATTAATTGTACTATTTAATAAGTAATTAAATATTTTACAGTATTTCCAGCTTTAATCCATGTGCATCCAGAATGTTTAGGTTTTTCAAATGTTTGATGCTTCTCTAGTATTTAACAGTATTACTGTATTTTTGATCAAATAAGCACATAAATTCTTGGCAAGCAGAAGATCTGGTTTTAATAGCAAGAGATTGTGTTTGTTGGTTTTATTTGTTCAGGTGAAGGTGAGCGTGGAGTCGTCTGACCGCAAGCGTGCCGTCAGCTCGGTCTGCAGTTATATTGTGTATCAATGCAGTCGTCCAGCTCCGCTTCATTCCAGAGATCTGCACTCCATGATCGTCGCTGCTTTCCACTGTCTGTGTGTGTGGCTCACTGAACACCCCGACATGCTCAATGAGAAGGTACGTCTCTGTCTAATCTCTTAAACTACAACTTACAACCACTCAATAAAGAAAACAGTGTTCATCATTTGTGAACAGGCATGGGCTGGTATAAGATTCTGAAAGTTAAAAAAAAAAATATATATATATATATATATATATATATATATATATATATATATATATATATATATATATATATATATATATTACTGCATATATATATATATATATATATATATATATATATATATATATATATATATATATATATTACTGCATATATATATATATATATATATATATATATATATATATATATATATATATATATATATATATATATATATATGTCTACTGCTCTAAAATATGTTTTTTTTAATGTCTTGGTAAAAAAACAACTGTTTTTCCATTTTAGGGACTATTTACTGTCATTTTTGATCAAATTAAAGTCTTGGTTGGGAAATTTTTTTTAATTTTTTGTACAAAAGTAGCTGTGAACCTTTTGGTTGCATAGTTTATTATAGCAAAAATAAATGCAAAGTCATAGCAAAAATAAATGCACATGTCGAAAAAAATTACTTGACTATTTAAAGTAGATTTTTACTGGGGGGTTGTTTGTTTTTACAGCAGTACTTGAAATAATAATTTATTAAAGAATTTTAAATATTAAAAAGTTTAAACATCTTTCTTGCTGATGTGTCAATGTCAGGATCAGAAGTAATTAAAGATGAAAAATTATATATTCATTCAGTCATTCATTCACCACAGCGGAATGAACCACCTACTATTCCAGCATATGTTTTACCCTTCCAGCTGCAACCCAGTTCTGGGAAGCATCCATACACACTCCCATTCACACACACACACGGCCAATTAAGTTCCTCTATATCGCATGTGTTTGAACTGTGTTGGAAACCGGAACACCCGGAGGAAACCCACACCAACATGGGGAGAACATGCAAACTCCACACAGAAACACCAACTGACCCAGCCAGGACTCGAACCAGTGACCTTCTTGCTGTGAGGCGACAGTGCTAACCACTGAGCCACTGTTTCCCCCCAAAATTACATATAGTCTGTGTAAATATATATATATATATATATTTCTTGTATGTTTTTGTCAACTGTAAGTCTATCCAATATATAATCTCATTTAATGATGCCAGTCTTGTTTAAAACATATTTGTATTGTGTCTTTAAGGATTGTCTGATTGAAGTGTTGGAGATCGTGGAGCTCGGCATCTCCGGCAGCAAGTCCAAAACGGGTGAACAGGAAGTGAAGTATAAAGGAGACAAAGAGCACAACCCTGCATCTATGAGGGTCAAAGATGCCGCAGAGGCCACGCTATCATGGTAAAGTCTTTTATAAACCAGCTCTGAATGCCTTTACTATAGAAATCATTTACTATAGTAATTTATAGTCAACCACTAATAATCCATTTCAAAACCTTTTTTATTTAACATTGAAGTTTTTCATTGCAAAGAGATACGATTCACAATAGCTGTTAGACGTTTTTACAGCAAATTCTCCTAATTAAATTCCCTAATCGAGAAAAAAGCTACCAAAGCAACACATCTCTTTACATGATCTTCCGTTAATGCAACAATTATTTATAGAAGTAAAAGGGATTAGTGTTTAGACCTGTAGAAGTCTAAAATTTCCCTCATAATGAGCTTAAGTGAAGTTTATTCATAAACTAATTTCGAGAGGATCACGTGCTTATGATTGACACGGCTGGCCCCGAGTCAAGCTAATGTACGAACCACCAATCAGACTACTCCTAACCAAGTATAAATAACCAAACACCTTACCTTTAGTCATCTTCGTCTTGAAGAATCCCCCCTTCCACCCCTTCGCCTCCTCCTTTGTCTACAGGGCAGCACGGCAGCCCAGTGGCTAGCACTGCAGCCTCACAGCAAAATGCCTCCGCTTCGGGCATATACCCAAACGATCAGCATTTTCGTGCGGAGTTCATGTTCTCCCCGTGCTTGCGTGGGTTTTCCCCGGGTCCTCCGGTTTCCTCCCACACTCCCAAAAACATGACACTTAAGTAAATTGACTAATCCAAATTAGCACCAAATTTGATTCAATTCTATCAGCAACGCATCACCTTAGCAACCCTCACGCAGCAGTAAGGGGGGGGTTCTCGAGATCTACCCGAGCTCAAACTCCCCTCTCGCCCTGCAACGGGAGGGAGCCCCGGGCTCGAGGCTCTCATGAGCTCGGGGCTCTCTCCTGGGACAGCATGCCAAACTAGCTTATTACCAATCATCAGCTAAGTGTGAACTCTTGAAAGGGTCATGAAACACCAAAACACATGTGTTTAGATGTTGACGGGTCAAATATGTGTCTCATCCTGCTATAAACACTATTACGACACGTATATCTCACTAACAAGTGAAAATTGGTTGTTTTTGCGTTATTTCAAGCATATTTGTTCTTTCAGTTTGGAACTAATTTTTGAAGCTGCGTCATGCCGATTAGATCCTTGCATGTATTCCAGTGTGTAAACTGGATGTCTGTACCTGGGAGTGCATCGTGTCGTCTCTGAGTGTGCGGCATTCATTCATGAGTAAGACTTGGTTTAAGCTAATCAGCGCGCTCTTTTTGTGTATGCGATGCAACTTCATTAATATGCATGATGGCTTCGAAGACTGTTTTACCTGTTACAGTGTTCAGACGGCAGAGAGACGCCACGTTGTGTTGCCAAAACAAGTGGAAGAACAGGAATTTGGAGAAATGGGTCGTCAGTGTTGCTTTTATAATGTGCTGCAGTGAAGGTTTTGTTTTCATTTTCCCGCTATGAGAGCGCAGCTGGACTCACGTGTGGATTAAAGTGCACGCGACAGAAACATGTATGTAAGGAACAGGCTTTACCCGAAAGCTTTTCGCATCTGGAAATGGTGAAATCCTAATTTGCTGCTCGTCTCCTTTTAATAAAGACGCGGCTCCAGTTGGTGTTGATTGTCCTGTCTCTGCAGATTTGCTAAGTGAGCAGTTGTCTTTGTTTGTTTATTCAGATGGCATATTTAATTTGTATCGTCAGCAGTACTCTTTCAGTGTTTAAAGGCATGCCTTACTTAAAATGATTTGAACTTTTACTAAGTTTACAGTACGTTAGCATCACTACAATCTTATAGACTGAAAGATCCGCTGTAAATGCTGCTCTCTGAGTGTAAACGTGTACACCGCAATCAAACTATTACCGTCGTGTAGGATTTTCACTGCATTTTGTGACAGGATAGTCTATACACACACGTCTTTCTGACACTACCTACCGAGTGCCTCCAAGTTAGCGAGAAATGCAGAGGTTTTTTGTTTTTCTCCCATATTGTAATGTGTATTTATATAGCGCATTTATTGTGTATGGCCATACACCCAAAGTGCTTCACAATCATGAGGGAAGTCTCTTTACACCACCACCAGTGTACAGCATCCACTTGGATGATGCGACGGCAGCCACAGGACAACGGCGCCAGTGCGCTCACCACACACCAGCTATAGGTGGAGTGAAGAGACAGTGATCGAGCCAATTCAGTGGAAGGGGATGATTGGGAGGCCATGTTCGTAAGGGCCGATAGAGGGACTTTGGCCAGGACACCGGGGTTACACCCCTGCTCTTTCACGAGAAGTGCCATGGGATTTTTAATGACCACAGAGAGTCGGGACCTCGGTTTAACGTCTCATGCGAAAGACGACGCCCACTGACAGTGTAGTGTCCCCTTCACTTTTACTGGGGCATTAGGACTCACACAGAATACAGGTTGAGCACCCCCTGCTGGCCTCTATTACACCACTTCCAACAGCAACCTAGTGTTCCCTAGTGGTCTCCCATCCAGGTACTAACCAGGCTCAGCCCTGCTTAGCTTCAGTGAGTAACCGGTCTTGGGCTGCAGGGTGACATGACTTTGGCTATTGTGGCTATATTGCTGTGCGGTATCAAATACTCCATTAAAACTACACTCTTCCAGCAGTTCCTCGCATCCAATATCTCGTTTGTCACGGGGGGCATGCATGAAGTGTTCCTGAATAAAAGTGAAAGTGCTTAAAAAGTTAAAGTCGACAAATTAATAATTTGGCAAATGATTCTATTACTGATGTCCATGTAAACACAGTCACTGTCTTTCTCCCCTGCGTCTGTGTGTTGTTTTGCCCATTTTAATGCAAAACCTTCCCTCTTAACACACTCCCGCCTAAACAGAGCTGGACACACCCACTTTCTTCACCTTTTCCCCTGCTGAGACAAGAGGGGTTTCGTGACCCTTTAAAAGGGTCTTAAAAAAATCTTAAAGGGTCTTAAATTTGACTTGAAACCTGCAGAAACTCTGCTCTGTGCATGTGTCTTGATTGGTGTGTCTGTGTGTTGCAGTATAATGCAGGTTTTGGGCGCGTTCCCATCTCCCAGCGGTCCCGCATCGCCCTGCAGTCTGCTGAACGAGGACACGCTCATCAAATACTCCAGACTCACCTCCACTTCTCACAGCAACTTCAGATACTTCGTCCTGGATAACTCTGTAATCCTCGCCATGCTGGAGCAGCCGCTGGGGAACGAACAGAGTGAGGAGAACACGATGCACATTTCATTACATTACTCTTATTTCCTGTTATAGGAGCAATATCTACGATGTTTTCATTATAATATCCAAAAAGCAGTGGAACGGTGTTGTATATTTTGTTGACATATGTTCTTACATTGTCTCAAATGCAGAGAAATCATCCATGTTAACTAGCTGAGCTTCCAGTGTGTCAGTGGAAATGCGCTGTTACTCTATACTACCACAATAATGAGTGTTGAATACATCCTGTAACTCCCATGATTCCACAATCAGTCACGCCATCAGCAACATAGGCCTTAGTTTGTTGTAATTACACACCCTCTAGTGGAGAAAACTACATACTGTGTCTTTAATTAGTGTGTGTGTCTGTCAACAGATCCCTGTCCGTCTGTCACCATGTTAATTAGAGGTATGTCTGGCCGACATGCATGGACTATGCAGCTCTTCCATCAGCCTCGAGGAGCAAGAGCCAATCAGAAGGTAACACATCACCTTAACTGCCAATCAGAACATAGATGGTCTTTCAGTAGCCAATCATAGGATAATTTACAACCTCAAGAGCCAATCAGAACATAGATGGTCTTTCAGTAGCCAATCATAGGATAATTTACAACCTCAAGAGCCAATCAGAACATAGATGGTCTTTCAGTAGCCAATCATAGGATAAGATACAACCTCAAGAGCCAATCAGAACATAGATGGTCTTTCAGTAGCCAATCATAGGATAAGATACAACCTCAAGAGCCAATCAGCGCATAGATGGGCTTTCAGTTGCCAATCAGAATGAATGATACAACATTAACAGCCAATCAGTGAACAGTTGGGTTGTTATTAGCCAATCAGAAAATAAGATACAACTTTCAGTGTCGAGCAGAGCGCAGATGGGCTTTTAGTAGCCAATAAGAAACTATGATACAACACTGACAGCCAATCGGAAAACAGATGGGCTTGTAGTTGCCAACCAAAAAATATAATACAACCTTGACAGTCAATCAGAGGACATATGCAATATCAATAACCAATCAGAAAGTAAGATACAACATTGACAACCAATCAAAGCGCAGATGGGTTTTCAGTAGATAATGAGAAAGTAATATATACAGTTGACAGCCATTAAAAAAAAGTTGGGCTGTCATTAACCAATCAAAAAGTAAGATGCAAACTTGTCAGCCAATCAGAACACAGATAGGCTTTTAGTAGCCAATCAGAAAGTAAGATATAAAATTGACAGCCAATCAAAGAACAATAGGGCTCTCATTAACCAATCAAAGTAGCAAGATACAACCTTGACAGCCAATCAGAGCACAAGTGAGCTTTCAGTAGCCAATCAGAAAGTAATATATAGAATTGACAGCCAATCAAAGAAAAGTTGAGCTGTCATTTACCAATCAGAAAGTACTATTCAACCTTGAAAGCCAATCAGATCACAGATGGGCTTTCAGTATCCAATTAGAAAATATGATACAACATTGACACCCAATCAGAGAACAGTTGGACCATCAAAAAGAAAAATATAACCTTCCCATGAAAAGTTGAGCTGTCATTAACCAATCAGAAAGTAATATTCAACCTTGAAAGCCAATCAGATTACATATGCAATTTCATTAACCAATCAGAAAGTAAGACATAACCTTGACAGCCAATCAGAGAACAATTAGGCTTTTATTAACCAATAAGATACAACCTTGACAGCCAATCAGAGCACAGATGGGCTTCCAGAAAGCCAACCAGAAAGTAATATACACAGTTGACAGCCAATTAAAGAAAGGTTGGGCTGTCATTAACCAATCAAAATAGCAAGATACAACCTTGACACCCAATCAGCGCACAGATGAGCTTTCAGTAGCCAATCAGAAAGCATGATACAACATTAACAGCCAATCAGAAAACAGTTGGGCTGTAATAAACAAATCAAAAAAGCAAAATACAACCTTGACAGCCAATCAGAGCAATGATGACCTTTCAGTAGCCAATCAGAAAGTAATATATAGAATTGACAGTCAATCAAAAAACAGTTAAGCTGTTATTAATCAATCAGAAAGTAAGATACAATCTTGAAAGCCAATCAGAGCACAGATGCAGCCAATCAAAGCACAGTTGGGGTTTTATCAACCAATCAGAAAGTAATATTCAACCTTGAAAGCCAATCAGAGCACAGATGGGCTTTCAGTAGCCAATCAGAAAATATGATAAAACATTGACAGCCAAATAGAGAACAGTTAGGCCATCAAAAAGAAAGATATATTCTTGCCAGTCTGTCAGAGAACATAATCAATTTCATTAACCAATGAGAAAGTAAGATACAACCTTGACAGCCAATCAGAGCACAGATGAGCTTTCAGTATCCAATCAGAACCTGAAAAGCGGATCGATCAGTAAATCTGGAGGTAAAAACTTGGTTAATTTCCTCAGCAGAAAAATAGTAAACTACTGATATGTTATAAACTTTTTTAGGCTGTTAAAGCTTATTTATAAATATTTAATTGAACGTTGAAGCACTATTGAAACTTTTTTTAATATTAATCATGTTTAACAGCTGAATTTGTGGTGTAAAACTCTATCACACATGATGCAGTGCAGAAAAAAAACACCAATCAGAGCAAAACATGCTAAAATATCTCTTTAGCTCCTCCCACTCTCTATACATGTACACGCATTATATGTATGGATTTAGGAACAGTTATAAACAATGCTATTATTATTATTATACATTGTCCCTCTGTTTTTGTCTGTCTTACAGCAAGTGTTTGTTCCTGAAAGTCGACCCACTCCCAAAAACGATGTTGGGATTCGGTTTAACGTCAAGCACAGGCCGTTCCCAGAAGAAGTAGATAAGATTCCCTTTGTGAAAGCCGACCTGAGCATCCCAGACCTCCATGACATTGTGGACAAAGAGGTATGAAAGCCTCAGAATGTTCTGTTATCTTGAGTGTTGTACAGATGTACTATTATATGGTGAAGCCTTCCCGCTAGACCAAATCAAATCTGCAATTCACAGAAATAGCTGAAGCCAGGGTTCATTTACTTAAAACTAAAACCATTAAAAATTTAACATTTTTGTTAGCCGATACTTTTTCAAATACTGTAATTTTTTTAATGCATTAAATGTTTTAAATACATGCATACTAACGCTTTTAAGTTTTTAAAAAGTCATATAGACATATTTAGAAAAAAATACTGAAAATATGCAAATCATTTATAATTGTAACAACATTGCAAGTATACTAAGATACCACTATGTAAAGCGTTTATAATAACTGAATTTAAAATGCATTTGATCTACTTATTCATTAATTTTTCTTGGAAACAGTTCTTAAATAAATATGCAAACATTCATTCCTGTCATTTTCCTTCAGCTTAGTCCCTTATTTATCAGGGGTTACCACAGTGGAATGAACCACCAACTATTCAAGCATCTGTTTTACACAGCGGATGCCCTTCCAGCTGCAACCCAACACTTGGAACACCCATACACTCTCATTCACACTCATACCCTACAGCCAACTTAGCTTATTCAATTCACCTGTACTGCATGTCTTTGGACTATTGGGGAAACCGGAGCACCCGAAGGAAACCTATGCCAACACGGGAAGAACATGCAAACTCCACACAGAAACACCAACTGACCCAGTTGGGGCTCAAGCCAGCGACCTTCTTGCTGTGAGGGGATCGTGCTACCCACTGCGCTCCATATGACGCCTCTTGATCTACTTATAATACTTTTTATAATAATATTTCTGTTCATTTAAATACATTCAAATGTTACAAAGTAAAATGTGTAAACAAATGTTTCATCGGTTGTAAGCAAAATCACCAAATATACAGAATTATAATACAAATCTGAAATGTCTAATTTAATATTTAGAGTGCTTTTGAGTAATTAAAACTGAATACTGTTATTATGTAAACGTATGTATAACAATAAAATACACAGTTTAAAACATAAAAGTAAATACATATTTTAACCTTGTTAAAAAGCAAAGGACTTTAGCAACAATAAAAAATATTCACTTATTAAAATTCTATAAAGTAAACAAATATTCAAAAGTACTAGCAAATTAAAAATCCTTATAGCTAGCAATAAAAAGCATATTAATAGTGCAGCATGAAATATAAATAAGGTGGCTATCGATAATTATCTTACGTTTTTTGTGCGTTTATATTAAAAACATTTTGGCATTTTATTTGTCATGCACAGCACAAATGCAGTAAAATGTTTACACGACCACTTGTGACCTTAAAATAATTACAACAACAACACAAGTAATAGTAATAACAATTAGAATCTAAATTATGGAGACATAGAAGTTATGCAATAGAAAATAAATATGAATAAAATATATTTAAAGACTTATACAGGGTTTATACAGTCATGGAAAACCTGGAGAAGTCATGGAAATTTGACAAAAAGAAAAACCCACAAAGTTTTGCAAAAGTCATGGAAAGTTGTTTAACAAAGGTCTGTCTACTTGAATATAGGTTAGTTCTTGTTACTTATTTTCTGTCCTTGGCCAAAAACATGCTCTCACATTATCTAAATCCATTTTACATAGATATAAAAATACATTTAAACTAAATAAATTGTTGCGTGTTTTACCGTGTGGTGTAATAAATTTGATTATTATTTACCACGTAGACATTCAAATTTACTTAAAAGTCTTGGAAAAGTTATGTAGTTTTAGTTAAAAATGTGTATAAACCCTGCTTATATTAGAAAATATATTAAAAATGCTTATTATTGCAATATATCATATCTTCGTATTAGTTTGGTGTTACTCTGGTGTGTCTACTTAAATAATACATAATGCATAATGTGAGTATAAAACATCTCAAGACTGAGGTTTATCAGGGGTTGCGCACACAGTGTTCTTATCAGCTGTATTCCTCTTCATTGTGTGTGTGTGTGTGTGTTTCAGCTGGAGCAGCAGCATGATAAGCTGCGAGTGGTGATGGGGAAGCAGATCGATTACGAGACCAAACTAGAGCACCATACTGAGGACCTGTGGAGGAATAAAGCCTTCCCAGACCCACTGACCGACTGTAAACCGCCAGCTCCTGCTCAGGAGTTCCAGACTGCTCGCCTTTTCCTGTCACACTTTGGCTTCCTGTCACTAGAGGCGCTCAAGGTACGAGAGTACATAGAGATATACAGTGGAGGAAATAAGTATTGAAAACGTCACAATTTTTCTCAGTAAACATATTTCCAAAGGTGTTGTTGACTTGATGTTCCCTGGATGTTGGTAACAACAAAAGAAATCCATATATGCAAAGAAAACAAATCTAATTAGTTTACAAATGAAGTTCTGTGTAATAAAATGAAATGACTCAGGGAAAAAGTGTTAAACACATGAAGAAAGGAAGGTGTAGAAAGACATGGAAAGCCCAGACAGCAGCTGAAATCTCTCAGTAGTTCTTCAGCAAGCCTCTGCCCTTCCTCAGTGTAAATGAATACCAGCTGCTTCAGTCCAACATCTACATTAGCAGGAGGATGAGGATGAAACCAGGGTCGACATTTCAGCAAGACAATGACCCAAAACAGCCAAGGAGACTCTCAGATGCTTTCAGAGAAAGAAAATCAAGCTGTAGAATGGCCCAGCCAATCACCTGACCACAATCCAATAGAGAATACAGAATAAAGATCAGATCTGATAGAGGAGACCCACAGAACCATCAAGATTTAGACACCCTGTCTGAAAAAATCACCAAATGTCTTTTATTTAAAGTATTAAATACGTTTCAGTAGTTCTCCTTGTTTCTCCTGTATGTTTGTATTGTTTGGGTTTTCACCAAAATCTTGTTCAATTCCATGTCAACAGCTCTTTTAGAAATATTAATCCCAGGTAAACCTTACCTATTCAATACTTACTTCCCCCGCCGTATATTGCTTATGCAAATCATTTTTGAGTAGCGCAAACAAACAAAAAATATGACATTCATTCATTCATTCATTCATTTTCTTGTTAGTCCCTTTATTAATCCGGGGTCGCCACAGCGGAATGAACCGCCAACTTATCCAGCAAGTTTTTACACAGTGGATGCCCTTCCAGCCGCAACCCATCTCTGGGAAACATTTACACACACATTCACACACACACACTATGGACAATTTAGCCTGTACCGCATGTCTTTGGACTGTGGGGGAAACCGGAGCACCCGGAGGAAACCCACGCGAACGGAGGAAGAACATGCAAACTCCACACAGAAACACCAACTGAGCCGAGGTTTGAACGAGTGACCCAGCGACCTTCTTGCTGTGAGGCGACAGCACTACCTACTGCGCCACTGCTTCACCCAAAAATATGACAATGAGCCTTAATTATTTGATGATAATGGAAGCTGAATGTATAATTCAGGAGGTGTGCACAGTCAATAATAGTCTGCAAGTCATTTTTTACAAGACGGGCTGCGTCCGAAACTGCCTACTACTCAGTAGGTGCTGCATTTGAATTTAAGCGTGCTACTCGGCTGTTAAAAAAGTGTGTTCTATACAGTATGAATGTAAAAAAGGATGAATGGAATTCGGACGTACTACATCCGACATTTTGTCATGGTCACGTGACCTTCCTGCGTCAGTTGTGTCTCTTAACTCCCATTCATGAATTCTCTTGCGGGGCATCATGGGATAGCGCAGCGTGCATGGGATACGCACTCCAGAATCTCGCCGGAAGTAGTAAGTCATCCGGGTACTTCTCGCATACTGATTTCCGAAATCTATGAATTCTGACATACTACCCGGCTCACATACTGATTTTAGCGTACTATATAGTGTGCTGATTCGCCTTTATTTAATCACCCTAATTAAACAAAGATAAAATCAGGATCCTCCCTTCGCTATATATCTTAGCTAGAGTTTAGTTAAAGGATCGTCTTTAGAATGTATTTTGCAAAAGAACAAATTAGATTCATACTTTACCACACAGGGTAACTTGATGGGTTCTGGAAAATGAATTCAATGTCCACTCCAGTGAAGATAAGTAATAAAATACACTTTTATTAATAAAATAAAATCCAGTGAAAAAGTAGAACAAACAAAAGACCAATAACAGAAACAAAATCCTTACTTTATCCTCCGTTGAGGATAAAAGGCAACCAACCCCGGTATACAGAAGTGGGAAAAGCGCAAAGCTGAAGAGTACATGTCAGCTTTTATACTTAACCCTAAACACAGGTGAACAAACTACTTAAATCATACATTCAACGAGCATGCTAAATCACTTGAACAGTAAGAAGACAGATATATAGACTAGGGTTGGGCATCTAAGCTATAATGCCGATCCGATACGCATCTCGATACAAAGAATACGATCCGATATATTAGCGATACATTTGTGACATTGCGATGCAACACGATACGATTCACACCCATATCACGATACAATGCAATAATTCAGCACTAACTAATTAGATCAAGTTTATGAGATGATGTGAAAGAGGATGCTGTGCCATTGAATGAGTTTGATTATTTATTAACCAAGCAAAACCAAGACTTTTTTTACAAACTGGCTCTTCTCTCAGAGCCAGAGTGTCAGTTTACAGTAGAGGGCCATTTTAGAACATATAGCACATATTATTTAAGTATTTTCAAGATAAACAGAATGTATAAGTGCAATATATATTAAATATATATATATATATATATATATATATTTGCACTCTTTCAACATAAAGGTTTAGCATTGCACAACAAGAATTGCGATTTAACTTTTCAACTATGAAAACAAGTTTTACAAAGATATATTTTGCCACTGATTATTCAAAACTTAAGGTGGTGAACTAGCAGTGTTATGCTGCTTTGAAACATCACTGTCACTGTAAACAACAGGCTAATAAAAATATAATTAAATACAAATTAACAGGAGGAGGTGTTTAAAACCTTCGTTCTCCGTGACACTAGGCTGAATATCTTTGCAGATGAACAATGCAATAGCATTCGTTATTGGCGTAGAGCGAGCAGAACTGTTGCGCATGGAAAAAAAACGTGCAATGCTTTTCTCACCACTTTTGGAGCTGGTAGCTACAGTTGAAGCAGTGCAGGAAGCCGGGGATGCAGAAACACTGGAAGATGCTTCCACAACAACACCGTGGCGCCGCTTCAAGTGAGATTTCAGATTAGTCGAACTGCCCGCGTATTTTACAGATGCGCGGCACATTTTGCAAATTGCATCTGTCCTGTCAAGTCGTCCATCCTTAAATCCATAATGTTGCCATACTTTAGATTTAAAACTCAGTGGGGAATAAAATGTTTGTTTTGCTTCTCGCGCTTTCTGAGGGCGCTCCACTAGCTTCATCCGCACACCTCATACACTGAGTTGTATTGTAAGTGTACACATCTGCAAATCCGTTGCTAAGGCTTACTTTATGTAGGTCGATTAAATTATGCGCCAAAAACAGGTTGACAACACTTGCTAATAAATAAAAAATACATTCTATATTAAAATATAAGCTGTATCTTGGAAAAATTGTTGCATCTCGCAAAAACCGATGCATCTCGATTTGCTTCCAAAATTTCATTCATCCTCTGCTGCTCTACCGATGCACTTGCATCGTGCACGCGCATGACCGCGTATCGGACATGTATACATATACGCGTATACATATCGGTTAATCTTCCCATCCCTAATATAGTCATCAAGAGTACATTATATCATATAAATCAACATTTAGGCATTTTAATATCAGCCTTGATTTATAATGTGATATATAGTTATGCACTTAGATTCAGGTGTGCGAACTCGGTAGAGAGTTCAGCAAAAGTACAAGTTGGGAGTTCATTCAGAGTTCGACTACGAGCAAGAGGGTCATCAGAAGTAGCAAGGGGTTCACAGAGAGTTCGTCCAGCTGGTTTGTTGGCTCGGCGCGCCTTCTGCCGGAGACGCCTCTCCTTTCTCTTACTTTTCGCTTCATCATTAAGAGTTGTGCTTTTACGCATAGGAATATCAGAATACATCAGTGATTCACATGATTAATGTCATCTGACCCATCAAACATTACAATAGTATGGAACTATACGGTTTCAGACACAGCCAAACAGTCCCTAAATAAATATGCAAACATTCATCCCGCTCATTTTCCTTCAGCTTGGTCCCTTGTTTATCAGGGGTCACCACAGTGGAATGAACCACCAACTATTCAAGCATGTGTTTTACACAGCGGATACCCTTCCAGCCATAACCCAGCACTGGGAAACTCCCATACACACTCACTCACACATTCATACACTATGGTCAATTTAGTTGATCAATTCCCCTATAGCACATGTGTTTGGACTGTGGGAGAAACCGGAGCACCCTGAGGAAACCCACACCAACACGGGGAGAACATACAAACTCCACACAGAAACGCCGGCTGGCCCAAACTATCTGAACCAGTCGAACCAGCGACCTTCTTGCTGTGAGGCAACAGTGCTAACCACTGAGCAGCCGTGCTGTCCTGCATGCCAATATTGTTTTAGATAATCCTTGATATAATTTATGTTTGTTATCCAGAACTGATGTTTGTTTGTTTTGGGTTTTTATTACCCTGTGATTGTAGAATCACCCATAAAGATCATTATGTCTAAGGGAAGTCCTCCTAAAGCATGTTGTGTATCTGTGTGTGTGTGCTCAGGAGCCTGGAAACAGTCGTCTTCCTCCTCACCTCATCGCTCTGGACTCGTCAGTGCCGGGCTTTTTCGATGATGTGGGATATCTGGACCTGCTGCCGTCCCGGCCGTGTGACACCGTCTTCATCTTCTACATGAGAGCAGGACAGAAGAGCAGCCAGGAGGTCAGAAGACCACAATCAGTAACACTGCATGCGTGCGTACGTGCGTGCGTGCGTGCGTGTGTGTGTGTTTGTGTGTGTGCTGCTGATGGAGGATTAATAAACATATAAAATAACTAATGATTCACACACAAACACTCAAACACACACACAAATACAATGATACACAAACACACATTCACACAAACAAACACACAAAGGCATGCATCCAATCAAATAGTCATTCTTACATATAAACACACAAACACACAATACAATTACACACTCGCACAAATACATATACTTATATATGCACACTCACAAAATAAACAAACACATGCATACAATCACACACATACACATACGTAACACACACAAACACACATGCATACAATTGCACACTCACATACACAAATACACTCACACACATACAAACTCTCACTCACACACACAAATACAGTAACACACACACACACAATACAATTACACAATCACACACACATATACATATATATGCACACTCACAAATAAACACACACATGCAAACAATCACACACATACATATACGTAACACACACAAACACACATGCATACAATTGCACACTCACATACACAAATACACTCACACACATACAAATTCTCACTCACACACAAACAAACAAACACATACACACAAATACAATAACACACACACTCACACACAATACAATTACACAATCACAAACACATATACATATATATGCACACTCACAAATAAACACACACATGCATACAATCACACACATACATATACGTAACACACACAAACACACATGCATACAATCACACACATACATTTACGTAACACACACAAACACACATGCATACAATTGCACACTCACATACACAAATACACTCACACACATACAAACTCTCACTCACACACACACACACAAATACAATACCACTCAAACAAACACACACATGCATACAATCACACACATACATATACGTAACACACACAAACACACATGCATACAATTGCACACTCACATACACAAATACACTCACACACATACAAACTCTCACTCACACACACAAATACAATACCACACAAACAAACACACACACGCATACAATCACACACTCACGCACATAAAAAACATACACTCACTCACGTACACACACACTGACATTCTCACACACACACACACATACATGCAATCACACACAAATAATCACACACACATACATACAATTACACACACACATATAAATTCACACACACACACGTATAAAAACACACTTGCTCACACACATACATTAACAACAGACGATAATAAAACTAGATGCTCATCAATGATTGTAATGTGTTAATATGAATAATGTGTGTGTGTGTGTGTGTGTGTGTGTGTGTGTGTGTGTGTGTGTGTGTGTGTGTGTGTGTGTGTGTGTGTGTGTGTGTGTGTGTGTGTGTGTGTGTGTGTGCAGATCTTGAGGAACGTGGAGTCCTCCGCAAACGTGCAGCCGCATTTCCTGGAGCTGCTGCTGTCACTGGGCTGGCCCGTGGAGGTCGCTCAGCATCCAGGCTGGACGGGGAGTGTGTTCACCAGCTGGACCATTAACACATCCAACGGTGCTGACACACCAGGTACACACACACACACACACACACACACACACACACTTGCATACATACATACATACAAAGGCACACTCAGACTCGCATACATACGTACATACACACACACACACACACACACACAAACGTATATATCCACATAAACACATGCGTACGCACACAGTCATACACACACATATTGTACATACATCCACACACACATTCATACATATACATACAACACACTTACAAACACACACATACACACATACATTTTCTTTTCAGCTTAGTCCCTTTTTTAATCCGAGGTCACCACATAGGAATGAACCGCCAACTTATCCAGCATATGTTTTACACAGCGGATGCCCTTCCAGTTGCAACACATTACTGGGAAACACCCATACACTCTCATTCACACACATACACAACAGCCAATTAAGCTTACCTTATCCCCCTATAGCACATGTCTTTAGACTTGTGGGGGAAACGAGCACCTGGTGAAACTCACGCATATGTTTTACACATTCCAGCTGCAACCTATCACTGGGAAACACCCATACACCCTCATTTACACACATACACTACGGACAATTTTAGCTCAACCAAATCCCCAATGGCGCATGTGTTTGGACTTGTGGGGGAAACCTGAGCACCCAGAAGAAACCCACACCAACACAGGGAGAACATGCAAACTCCACACAGAACTGGCCCAGAACTCGAACCAGCAACCTTTTTGCTGTGAGGTGACTGTGCCACCATGATGCCTACATACAGGGCTCGAAATTGCGACCTTTTTGGTCGCATATGCGCCCGAAAATTAATCTATGCGACCTCATAATATATCTGGGAGCATTAGTGCGACTGCAGGTAATGGTTGTAGTGCGACCTGTTTTGATTTTTTGTAAAAACGTGCTGAATCGCTCTTCCCTGCCGCTATATTGGTTCATATTAGCTGTCATTCACTCAAGGTATTCCGCTGTCAGATGACAGGGAAGGAGCTTTTATGACCACGGGAAATGCAAACGGCTGAAGAGTAAAAACTTAAAGCACACAGGTTTGCAAACCCCACCTAAAGTTGAGGCGCAGATGAAAGCGATCATGACACGTCACGTGTGAATAATGATCCGCCAGCTGAGATCAATCGAGTACGCGCTTCTTGGAGAAGGTGCCCGAATCTCCATGCGTTGCATTCACTGCGTGTTCAGCGCAAATGTCCGCTAAAAGTCAAATCTAATACTGCACATATCATCGCCGAAGAAGCTCGCCTTTACTAAGTTTACACTGAAACTGCGACTCATAACAAAGATCAGTATTGCGCCGATGGTTAGCGCAAGAATCCTGCTCTGCCTGCTCATAAATTGGGTCGGCTGGCTCGCCAGCTTTCCACTAACACAGAAACATGAAGATCAGCTCAGACTGAACCTTTAAATTGACACAAACTGAAACCAAAACTTTTAAAGAGTGATAGAAGTGAGACTTTACTTACTTTCTTTTGTCTGTTCTTGTTTGAGGTGTATATTACTTTTTTAGTTTTTTTGCAGAAATATTATTTATTAAATTGACATGCATATAAAAACAGCAGTACAAAATAAATATTTCTTACTGCAATGCTTCATTTTTGTTTGATGCAAACTATACAATTATTTTTCATAAAGTAACAGACTTTTTATAGCAGATAACCTACATTCATGCACATTTAAGGCAGCATCATAATGAGAAATGGAATTCATTGTTACTATTATTGTCATTTTTTTATCATCATTATTATTCTATGGCCTAATTATTAGACATTCCTTTTGGAATTATTGCACACAAATATCAATGTCTTCGCAGCATTAGTTAGATAGTTGTTTCTGGTTTTTGTCAGTCCTATTAATGTTGCTTTAAAATACAACAAATCCCTTAAAAAACAATTTGCAGCAGTGCTCAATCATTTTTTGTGGGTGCTCCTAAATTTTTTCTGGTGCTCCTAAAAAATTTTTGGTGCTCCTAAATATTTAAAGTTGGGAGCACCGGTGCTACCAAGTAAAAAAGTTAATTTCGAGCCCTGACATATATACATATACACATAATACACACACTCGCATGCATACATGCACACTAACATACATGCATACAAACTCACACTCAAATACAAACATCCAAACAATTGTACAGATGTCCTAATAAGTAATTGTCCTCCATCTTTATAAGTTAATTAATATCTTAATCATAGTCGCATGTTAAAAGTCTTCTCATGGTGATAAACTGTCAGTGACCCGCACAGTGATGCAGTGTTGTGTAATGATGTATATATGTGTGTGTGTGTGTGTGCAGATGACTCCGTGACTCTGGGTGACACTGGCGGTGGTGTGTTTAACGGAGAGAAGCGGGTTCTCTATTACGCAGACGCTCTGACAGAAATCGCATTTGTGGTGCCGTCTCTCAGCGACTCCTCTGGTAAAACTCTCTTTCTGCATTCAACACATTGCAGTAGTGCTGGGCAAAGATTAATCATGCTTAAATGCCCCTTTTTACAAGATGTAAAAATAAGTTTCTGACGTCCCTAGAGAGAGAGAGAGTGCGTGTGTGTGTGTGTGTGTGTGTGTGTGTGTACGTGTTTTTGTGACATATCAGGACACAAATCTGTATAATGACATGGGTATGACACAGGTATTACAAAAAGGAGGTGAAATATGAGGACATTGGTGACGTCCTCATTTCTCAAAATGCTTATAAATCACACTGAATGAGTTTAATCAGAGAGTAAAGCTGCACACAATCTCCTGTGATGGTTGGGTTTAGGGGTGGGGTGGGGTGAGGGCAATACAATATACAGTTTGGACAGTATAAAATGAATGAAAACCTATGTAATGTCCCCACTTTTCACAAAAACAAACATGTGTGTGTGTGTGTGTGTGTGTGTGTGTGTGTGTGTGTGTGTGTGTGTGTGTGTGTGTGTGTGTGTGTCAGCTGAGAATAGCACACAGATAATGTTTTATAACTCTCTGAAACTGACCCTTTTAGGCTTTGATCCTAGTTTTGTTGACTGTTGCTTTAAATGCAAATGAGATTGTGCTCTTTTTCAGAAGAGGGCGGAGCTACAGACGTAGACGTGTGTCGTGTGTCAGTATAGTGGCAGATTGAAAACCAGACTAATTATATTTGTGGGAAAGAAGTGAAAACGTTGGCATACATGCACATGTTTCACATACACTCACCGGCCATTTTATTAGGTACACCTTACTAGTACCGGATGGACCCTCTTTTGCCTTCAGATCTGAATCAATACTTCGTGGTGTAGATTCAACAAGCTACTGGAAATATTCCTCAGAGGTTTTGCTCCATATTGACATGATAGCATCACACAGTTGCTGCAGATTTGTCGGCTGCACATCCATGATGCCAATCTCCCGTTCCACCACATCCCGAAAGTGCTCTATTGGATTGAGCTCTGGTGACTGTGGAGGCCATTTAAGTACCGTAAACTCATTGTAATGTACAAGAAACCAGTCTGAGATGATTGAGCTTCATGACATGCTGCGTTATCCTGCTGGAAGTAGCCATCAGAAGATGGAGACACTGTGCTCATAAAGGGATGGACATGGTCAGCAGCAATACTCAGGTAGGCTGTGGCGTTGATGCTCATTTGGTACTAATGGACCCAAAGAAAATCTCCCCCACACCATTACACCACCACCACCAGCCTGAACCGCTGACACAAGGCAGGATGGATCCATGCTTTCATGTTGCTGACGCCAAATTCTGAGCCGAGCATCCGAATGTGTCAGCAGAAATGGAGACTCATCAGAGCAGCAACGTTTCTCCAATCTTCTATTGTCCAGTTTTGGTGAGCCTGTGTGAATTGTAGCCTCAGTTTCCTGTTCTTAGCTGACAGGAGTGGCACCCGGCGTGATCTTCTGCTGCTGTAGCCCATCCGCCTCAAGGTTGGCCGTGTTGTGTGTTCAGAGATGCTCTTCTGCAGAGCTCGGTTGTAACGAGTGCTTATTTGAGTTACTGTTGCCTTTCTATCAGCTGGAACCAGTCTGGCCATTCTCCTCTGACCTCTGGCATCAACAAGGCATTTGCGCCCACAGAACTGCCGCTCACTGGATATTTCCTCTGTGTCAGACCATTCTCTGTAAACCCTAGTGAAAAAGTCACTTAAATCCCCTTTCTTCCCCATTCTGATGCTCAGTTTGAACTGCAGCAGATCGTCTTGACCATGCATTGAGTTGCTGCCATGTGATTGGATGACACAGTTGGACTGTGTACCTAATGAAGTGGCCGGTTAGTCTATGCAAATTAGTTCATCTTTGTATTTTACAGATCAAAAAACAAAATAATCATACATGCACATATGTTCAACATATATAATATAGCAAATATTGCAAAAATGGCAGTTCACATAATCATTTTTAATCATTAGAATGACAAACAACCACAAATATGTTCAAATATATTAGTCATAATATTATATAGACAATATTTTCATATTTAACCATATATTAGAGTTATTTTTGACAACACACCAAATTAGCGCCCAACAATTGCAATGAAATCTTTGTAATCATGACAGCCCTACATATTTCACCTCTCATCATGTTTGTGGTTCAACAGAAATGTGCATGTATTGCAGAAAAGCTTCTTCCAGGACTATTCTTGCTGGATTGATTTTTCTGTTAGTGTAATGCATTTAAACTGGTTTAATGAATCGTTATTGATTTCTTTAATATGACGGATGCTGGTTTGTGTGTGATGCAGCGGAGTCATCAGAGCACAGCTTCCCCACCGCAGACTCCGACTCTCAGATGGAGCTGCTGCCCAGTTTACTCAAACAACCCAACCTCACGCTGGAGCTCTTCCCAAACCACTCTGACAACATGGGCCCTGCGCAACGGGTAACACACACACACACCTTATTGTACATGAGTTGCAAGTAGAAACAACAAATTATATGAAGTGAATTCATTTGTAAATGAAAATATAGATGTGATCAAGTTGTACATAATGAGATGAAATCGTTAATTTGAATTCTAGTAATATTTGACTAATTTATAAGCAGCAAAATAGACTTATTACAAAAAACTGTACGCAAGAGTGAAATATTTATTAAATTTAATGTTTATTATTTTCATTACAGTGTATAATGTCTATGTCCTGTGTTCAGTCGCCCACAGCGAAAAACAAGAAGTTGCCGCCCGGCAGGACGATACCGCCGCTGGGACCCGACACCAAAGTTTTGGTGGTGTGGGTTGAGCGATACGACGACATTGGTACACATTTGTTTTGCAAGAAAATACTGTGCATTACTTGCCATTTATTATTATAAGTTGTGCATTTTATTACTCGTTTCTAAGTGGCTTTTATTATTAGTTTTATGTGTTAACGCATTTTATTGTTGTTCTATTTTGCAGAAAACTTCCCTGTGTCAGAGTTACTAGCAGAGACGAGCACCGGTGTGGAGACGGCCGTCAATAGCAGCGCATCCAGGTAATAGAAGAGCTTTTATTTTATGGCTGGGAGTCAATTGCAAAGAGAATTCCCTTCTCGGTAACTCTTTAGAATAACTATCCGTTATAACTAGTTAGTAGATCATTAATAAACTGTTAATGTGTTATAAATGACTTGTTAAATAAAAGTTAATAGTTTGTTAATTATTTATAACTGCGCCCTATTGATAGCCAATCGGTAACTTGCAAGTTATAAATGAATTGTTAACTGTATTGTTATGATTTATAACTATACCTAATAAATTAGTAATAGATCATGAACAAGCTGTTTGTAAAATACTTACTAAAGACTTGTTAAGTGTCAGTTAATAGTTTATATATGTTATTTGCACGTTATTCTAAAGTTACAACTGTTCTTCATTTATTAAAGGCCATGAAACCGCCTTGTTTCAGCAGGGAAGGTCTTTAAACATTTGCATAAAAATGGGAGTGTCGGTTTGGGCATGCGCTGATTTTCACAGAGGCAAAACAAACACAGACTCAGAGGAGAAAGACTGTGACTGTTTACTTGGACATAAGTAATCAAATTATTTGCCAAATTATTAAATGGTGGACTTTAACTGCAGTTTAGCTCTTTCATTCAGGAATTTCATTCATGCCCCTCATGACAAACGAGATATTTGATTCGAGGAATTACTGGAAGTGTGTATTTTTCATGCAATGTTTGATACCGCACGGCGAATGAGAGAAAAATCCCTCCGCATTTCCCTGTAACTTAGATGCACACGGCAGGTAGCGTCAGAAAGCCGCGTGTGTTATTCCTGTCACAAAATCCTCAGCGACAGTAATAGTTTGATTGCAGTGTACATGTTTACACTCGGAGAGCAGCATGTACAGCAGATTTTTCAGTCCATAATATTGTAGTGATGTTAACGTACTGTAGACTAAGGTCTGTCTTTAAACCATAGACTGTAAAATATATGGACGTAGTATCCGTGACGTCACCCATAGGTTTCTGAAGAGCGCAAAAGAAGCCACAAGTAGGCGTGGCCAACCGTCGGCATTTTGTTTGCATGTCATCGCACTCATGGCGGGAACCCAAACAAGGGCAAAGAGGCGGAGAGTGGGCGGAGCTGCAGACACCTGCTGGCATTTTGCTTGGACCTGGCTCAGACACACTTTACTTTGGGACGTTTAATACTTTATCACCTGCGACTCGTTTGTGTTTTGACCACTTGTGCTTGGTTGTACACTATATCAATAAAGTGTTTAGACTTTTAAAAACACTGCTGTAATACACTGAGCCACTAAACATTGTTCTTATGACGTTTTCCTACAGGAGGAAAACGCGAATTACTTCCAAACACTTCAGATATAGTCTGTGTTAGTTAATGTAAGACTATTGATGAAATCCAGCATAACACTGTATGACAACGCTTCAGATGACTGATCTAGAGCCTACAGCTAATCAATCTGACAGATTCTGGAGTGCATTACAGCTCTAAATATAAATATAAATGATCTTAAATAAAACAAATACATGTATAGAGATGGTATATAAGTATAGAACTTTACTCACATGGGAAACGGAGGCCACGTGAATGGTTTGTGAGCACAATTAAGTGCACTCAGCATGCCATGCCATCTAATAATTGTAGGAAACAAGTCCAAAAGGCAACTGACTGTGTAAAGCCACATAAAACAACACAGAAATACGATAAATATGCCGAGTTCAGTGGCTAATCTGCAGGATTCAGCTGAGGTGACGTGACGGCGACCAACGAGACCTAGCTGTCACTCAAGTGGCCACGCCCTTAATTATGCAAACTTAATATAACTTAATATAAAGGAAATGGATGAGTTATAAAAATATTCACCCCCCTCACAGTTGTCATGAAGGGTAATATTAGCTGTATTAACCAAAATCTTTTTTTGTACCAGGCTGTAAACACCTTTTTTTCTGCTGTAAAGTTGGCCATTCTAACAGTGGGCTCAATTGAAATTTGCTCTATTATGGAGCCAGGAGCGGCCAGGACTAGCGGAATTTCAGATGAATTGCAGTTTTAGTTACTTCCGTATTGGCTTCCTGAAAGAGAGCGGGAGGTTGCCGCTTGCTTTAAACACTGAAAGAGTACTGCTAACGATACAAACTAACATTGCCATCTGACTAAACAAACAAAGACCAATGCTCACTTAGCAAATCTGTAGAGACCAAATCAACACCAACTGGAGGCGCATCTTTATTAAAAGGAGACGAGCAGCAAATCCGGATTTCACCATTTCCAGATGTGAAAAGCTCTCGGGTAAAAAAATGTTCCTTTGACTTGTATTTCTGTCGCGTGCACTGTAATCCACACGTGAGTCCAGCTGCGCTCTCATAGAGGGAAAATGAAAACAAAACCTTTACTGCAGCACATTATAAACGCAACACTGATGACCCGTATGTCCAAACAATTCTTGTTCTCCCGCTTGGCAACACAACATGGCGTCCCTCTGCCGACTGAACACTGTAACAGGTAGAAACAAGCTTATCATGCATATTAATGAGTTTGCACGGCATACACAATCGAGCGCGCTGATTGGTTTGAACCAAGCCTTACTCATGCATTAATGCAGCACACTCAGACGTAATAAGGCACTCCCAGATACAGATGTCCAGTCTACATGCTGGAATACACGCTAAGATCTCATGGCCGTGACTCAGCTTCAAAAATTAGTTTCAAACCGGAAGAACAAATATGCTGGAAATAACGCAAAAACAACCAATTTTCACTTTATAGTGAGATATACGTGTCCCAATAGTGTTTATAGCAGTGTGGGACACATATACGACTATTATACGACTATTGCAACTTTAGAATAACGTCCCAATAACATA